>NW_019396879.1:0-74363 GCF_000591075.1 Eurytemora carolleeae | reverse complement strand
CAAATTCTGAAATTGGCACTGGAATATTAGTGTTTATTCTATCTAAGTCATAAGATTTAATGTCCCATTAACTAAAATGCCAAGGTTTCAAACATAATAATAATTTTCTGAGTCTGTCAAAAAGAAAGGTTCGAATCTTCTTATAAATCAAAGTTACTATGTTATGTATCCAATATCGAACATATTCTATTTTATAATATAAACCTTTCTACTGTTTTATCCAGTAAAATATAATTTAATGATACAAAAATTTTAAAGTTAAAATGAAAAGTGATCTCTATGTTTAGGGCAACACAATAATAATAATTGTACTTTACAGGACATGCATAAAACAAACCTTGAAAAATACTGGCAGAATTTCGACTGGTTGATTCAATTGAATCTTTCTCTTCCCGGCTACCAGAGGAGCATTTACTAAGTATTTTTTTAAACATTTTTATATTTAATACGCCTCTCTGTTTCACAAACACGCGTTGGAGTTCAGTTTTTAATTAACTAAATGTTTAGAACCAGTCATAATCAAGGTTTGCAACACAATAATAACTCTCAGTTAAACACTGATACAAGAGTGTTCACTTACTAAATGTTGTGTTGATTCTGATATTACATTAGTTTTGTATTATGAAACTGTGCTTAGGCTGGGATTGGAGGAAACGTCTGTCCAGCTGAGACGGCTGAACTAGGATTGGTCGAAGAACAGTGTTAGAGTAACGCATGCGCAGAACATACATGGTTTTATAATATTCAGAAACATTTTTCTTATGTAATTTGGAAATATGAATAACATTTCTTGTTAAAAATTCCGCGTACTTCACGAACATAACTGGATCCTGACTGTACGTATTCACTTTACAAGTTAAGGCTGGAACTCTAGTTTACTTTAAAAAAGATAACTTTTAGGGGAAAAATGGCAAATGGGATTTTCTAGATTTTCCGTATTGATCTAACTGCGGACTATTTAAAGTTTATAGTTGGTTAGGGTTTAATTTCTAGATAATCTAAATAAAATACTGTAGATGCCACTTGGAAGTCGTGATCCAAATCATCCAAAAGGTAAAAAAAAAGAAAAAATTTTATGATTTTATGTCGTCTTCTATATGCTTCGCTATGATTGGTTGTTGCGTATTTCCCATCTAACCAATGAAAGAAGGAATACAGTAAATACGCGCAAATATTTGAAAAACAGCTGTCTGTATTTGGGATTCTATCAAAAGTAAATATTAGGTTGATGAGCTATTAGTTTTTATAGATTAAAAAATGCCGACAAGTGTTTGAGTCTGTTTCCAGCATGAGTGGGAACTTGAAAGTAAAATCACTTCTGCGTGATCTAGAAAGTGCACAACGGAAAGAAAAATGGAGAGAAGCGGGAGAAATTGCAAACCAACTTGGTTTTCTTTTTAGGCAAATCATGATTTTGTTTTATTTCTATGCAAAAAATATACAATTTAATATTTTGAAATTTATAAATTGGGTACAATTAACACAAAAATTGCTAATTTGATTATTCCTGTCATAATTTCTTTCCTTCCTCCTTTATTTCTTTTTCTTCTGTTGACTGTCCCTGATTCTCATAATTTTGAAAAAACAAATTTTGTCAAAAATCAGTATATTTTGGAAACTCAACTTTGCTAATTAAAGTATACATTTATGAGTAAATGATGAATTCATCAATTCATACTTCTCAATTTCTACTATCATTAATCCTAATTAAAAAAATTGCGCATATATCTTTTAGTCCTTTCAGTTAATCATTCGCCAATTTACATAAAAATCTTAATTACAAATGTTGTCCTCTAATTTTGACATAATTATTTGTTTGTCCAGTAAACGCAAGGATTACGATGATGCTATAAAGGTAAAATTTATATATCACATTTTATTATATTGGATTTGTCTCAAATTCTGAAATTGGCACTGGAAATATCAAAAAATTTCATGAAGAGTTTTTTCGGAAGTTGGACGATTATGTTCAAGGTGAAATTGTTTTAAGAATTGAAATAAGACTGATACGAGATTTTTCCTCTGTATACTGTTAGTTGAATTTCATGGCATAGTCGGGGGGGGGGGGGGGGTGTTCTGATTTACTGAACACCCCAATCATAGCCTTATTTATTGGATACATTTTTATTGTTTTTGATGTAAGTTTTAATTTTACGAAGTTGAATATCTTCTACATAACCTATTTTCCACTGAATAGTACATGTTCCCTCTCTTAATACGTGAAGAGTAAAAATTGCAATGCTTACGTTTTAATAAATATAGATTTATATTTTAATTTTATTATTTCCATTTAGTATCACAAGGAAGATTTGGGTATGTGTAGAAATCTGGAAGATACGGATGGGATGGCACAAGCATACAAGTAATACATCCATTAATCAGAAATCAATCTTAAAGGGACTGCAGACGTAATTTAAATTGTTTTTTATTCGTAGAAGGGAATATTTGATTTACAATGGTACTCTTCAAACCTCAGATTGATCCAGTATTTTTGGGGTTTTCTGATTTCGTCCAAAACAATGCTTTTAAGAAGTAATATCTACGTTTGAAGATATCAAAAGAATTTTACTTTTACTCTTTTTGAGTTTAAAAATACGTAAAATTTTCGTGATTTTCGAGAAACATACAAATTCCATTACGTTGATGAAAGTAACCAGAACAGTTTCCAGAGATGATATATTTATTTTATTTTATGAGTTAATTTTTTTAGGAATATTTGCGAAGTGCAAGTTTTGAAGGTATTATTTTTTATCTATTAAAAAAATTCTTATTTCTAATTTGTTTTGAATAAATTTTATTTCTGAGTGTAATTGGATTGGGTTGGAAAATATGCTGAATGTGATGCCGTTTGATGTTTACTTGTACTGCACTTGATTCGATTTAATATTGGGGAATGTGAAGGATGTACTGTGTATAGGTCTTACTAATATTGTACAATAGTTTCAGTAATAAAAATAATTCATAGAAAAGTATTCTTTAACCCACCACGGTCTGCGGTTCCATTTCGTTTTTTAAAAATCTATCCATTGTTTTTTATATTTTCTGCAGTCTGAAATTCTACCGAAATTGAAAAACAAAATATTGATTGATTTTCTGTCCTGATTCAATAAAATGGATTCTAATTGTTCTGGCATAGCTATGAAAGATGTTGAGGTTAAAAAGTTTTTTTATTTTGAAGAATGAATTTGCTGAAGCGGAGAAGACAATTTATAAATGTCTTAAACTTACAGAAGCAACAGGTAAGCATAAAATAACAATGATTATAAAAGTAATATAAAGCAACCGGTTAGCACATGATAACAATGTTAATAAAAGTTTTTAAAAAGCAATAGTTAATCAAAAAATAAAATGATAAAAAGAGTAATTAAAAAGTAGCAATTAAGCACATAATAACAAGAATACTAAAATTATTAAAAAGCTATATGTTAGCACATAATAACAATAATACTAAAAGTATTAAAAAGCAATAGGTCTGCACATAATAACAATGATAATAAAAGTAAAAAAGAACCACAGTTTAGCACATAACAATGATAAAGCATCAAAAAGCAATAGTTCTGCACATATCAACAATGCTAATAAAAGTAATAAAAAGCAACAGGTCTGGACTCAATAACAATGTCAATGAAAGTATTAAAAACAATAGCTCTGCACATTATAACAATGCTAGTTAAAGTAATAAAAAACAACAGGCCTGGACATAAAAACAACTATATTAAAAGTAATAAGAAGCCACAGGTCTGCAAATAATAACAATGATAATAAAAGGAATAAAAAATCCACAGTTTAGCACATTATACCATTGATAAAAGTATTAAAAAGCAATAGGTCTGCACACAATAACAATGATAATAAAAGTAATAAAAAGCAACAGGTCTGGACTCCATAACAATGTCAATAAAAGTAATAAAAAGCAATAGGTCTGCACATAATAACAATGCTAATCAAAGTAATAAAAAGCAACAGGCCTGGACACAAAAACAATTATAATAAAAGTAATAAAAAGCCACAGGTCTGCAAATATTAACAATGAAAATAAAAGTAAGAAATAGCAACAGGTTAGTAAATAATAACAATAATAACCATGAGCTTCTAAGCGAGCCAATTATTTCCAACATAATATTTGGTTCATTCGTTTATAGATGCTTGAGCTTCAGGCTGAGCCAGGATATATAAAACTATAAACTTTTAATAATTTAGGAGATTATGTGAATAAGGAGAGATCCTTCAAAATGTTAGGATATATTTATCTAAATCAGGCATAAAATATATTAAGATTATGTAATATCAGAAATGTCCAGACAGTTTTTTTACGCTAAAATCAGATAATTGTTAATCCTGATCTTCAAATAATGTCGATTATGGTTAAAATTATAATGCAATTAGTCTATTTTCCCATTACTTAGTAAGGAAGCAAAATCATCCTTATAAGAAAATAATTGGATTCTTGTCTTTTGAATATGTCTATTGTCAAACTCTTGTTTAAAAATGATTAAAATTCTTAATAATCTTAATTTTAAAATATTTTCTTTAAGTTTTTATAATCTATATAATGTATTTGAATTGTCTAGTATGATGTTGAAAATCAAGATCCTTCCTTATTATCCAAGGAAAATCAAGTTTTATTTGTATTTTTTGTATTTTCTTTTTTAAATGATTTTATGCTTAACCATAATCTAATATTTTTTATACTAGGAATTAATGGGGCTTCGCGCCCATCTTTTATTTTAAATTTTAAGTGTGGCTCTGTCTGTGAACATTGTTTTTCGTATAATATAAAACAAAAATAAAAAATTTCCATGATTATTATTTCTTTTCGTGTTTTTCAAAATTTTACGAAAATAAAAAAATTTTTGAGACAAATTTTGTTATTCAAGCATCCAATAAACCTTCTCTGGGTCATGTAGTTGGGCCATATCGGTTCAGCCGTTTTGACTTTCATTGGATTCAAACAAAAGATATACTGACAAGCAAAGTAAATATATACTAGATATTGGTTAACAATGACTTATCTTTTGTTTACAAAGAACTTCCCCTACCTCAAATACTCATTGGGAAAAGCATAAAAAAGTTGGTTAAAATTTGAGATTAAAAAGTTTTGATTAAAAAATGTCTTTCGTATCTTCGTTAATATTTTATTATTTTAATTATTTTTATTATTTTATTATTTTCATTTTTATAATTACTTTTATTATTATTATTATTATTTTATTATTATTTTTATTAATATTTTTATTACTATTTTATAATTTTATTATTATTATTACCACGTACGATGGGATTATTGGTTCAGATCTGGCTTGAATTTTTTAAGGATTTAGTGTGTAATGTGTATGCCAGTAAAGCATGGATACCCGGGGGTTAGATAAATTAAGGGGATGCTTCAAAGGAATTTACATAAAGCGTTACACACTTCCGCAGAGTTTTGTTTATTTGTAAAATGAGTTTTATAAAACCTATCCAGTACCGGATTCTTAATTCATAATTCTTCGTAAAAGTGCACTCTTCAGGCTAAAAACTTGATCTTCTTTAACAGTGCATAAAGTTTATAAAGAAATGTTTTAAACTGTATGAGGAACCTGGACTACAAGGCCTAGGATCAGAATTAAATGTAATGAAGGGTAGAGCACATGAAAATCTTTGTTTTGCCCACATTCTTAGGTAATTTCAGATTTATAATATTTTGCATAATTTTTTACGTCAATTTTTATTTGGCACTTCACATTTTTATTTGGCACACTGTACATTTTCTTTTTTTTTTCTTACAAAATGTTATAAATATTTTTGTTGTTGATAAATTAACACTTTAATTTGATTCAGGCCCTGTAAATAAATGCATTTCATGTTTTCTATTTGTCTATTCACCTTATCTTTATTTATTTCCATTCTTTGTTGATTATTATATCAATATTAATAATTGATTTTTTATTAATTGATTAACTTTGGTATTGATTATTGTACTGTACACTGTACACTGTACACTGTACACTGTACTCTGTACTCTGTACTCTGTACTCTGTACTCTGTACTCTGTACTCTGTACTCTGTACTCTGTACTCTGTACTCTGTACTCTGTACTCTGTACACTGTACACTGTACACTGTACACTGTACACTGAACACTGTACACTGTACACTGTACTCTGTACTCTGTACTCTGTACTCTGTACTCTGTACTCTGTACTCTTCTTTGTACTCTGTACTCTGTACTCTGTACTCTTGTACTCTGTACTCTTCACTCTGTATACTATATACTGTACACTGTACACTGTTCTCTTTACTCTGTACTCTGTAATCTGTACTCTGTACAGTTGCAGGGACCCATAAATGTAAAAAAAAATTGTTCCGTACACTATAGTGTTCAGTCTTCTCTAAAGTCTTATTTTTTGTGGGTAACCCTGTATTCTTTAAAGCTTGATTTAAAACTAAACTTTAATTATTTTACACGTAGCGGAAATGTGGAAGAAGGATCTCAGCATCTCAAGAACGGTAAATTAATTAATGACGTTAACCACGATGATTTTTTTTTCAAATGGTAACGACTTAAGTACGTTTCTTTCGATGATAGCGTTGTATTTAGTGCACTAGAAAATCTTAAAAATGGACATTTTTGCTTTTTATCATTTTACTTTATTATAAACAAATATTTATATCAATCCCTGTTTTACTAATGTATCAATTTTGTTTTTGTTTTTTAGCTGAACGTTTTCTAAAGGAGAACAAGATAGAGCTGGGTAAATTGTATCATGGTTTTTCAGCAAACCTCATCAGTGCAGGCAAGCAGAGAATAGATTCATAATAACCCTTTTTTTAAAGTGGAATGTCCGATTCATAACAGTACCTTTAAATGCTTCGTCTCGTCAAGGATGAATAAGTTATTCACTTTTAATAATATTCAATTGTGGTTTATCATTAAAAGTGATTTTTCAGGTTTATGCTATCAGAAACAATTTATAAAACTGTAATAAACACTTTCATAGTCTAGGAAAACGAAAACATCTTCAAGGCTTTTTTGAAAATGGTTTATAGGTTTAAAGGTTACCGTTTTAAATCGGATATTACCCATCTCGAATTTGAACTGTTACACATCAAATTTTTTTATTTTTACTCCAAACAATATTTTTAGGAGCTGCAGAATTCACTAAATACTCTCAGAAGGCCCTGGTTTATGTGGATAAAGCAATAAAGGAAAATTTACTTCAATTGCTGAATTTCATGGCAATTTGCTATGCTTTATAAATTGATTGATTATCACTAATCAGGGTGTCTGGTTTTTCAGTTCACAAAAGAATCAAAAAATTTTGTTCAGAATGCATACCATGTTAAAAGCTTTCAAATCTGTAAAATGTTGGAAAAGTTACATAACCCTATTTTGTGAGTCACCCTGTAGATATTTGATTGCTATTATTGAAGTAAATAAGTGATTGTGAATAGAATCTAAAGTCACGTGATGAAGAATACATAATGGCGGTTGTCACCAGAGCTAAAATTCTTCTACTCAACAAACAGTTTAAAGATGCTAAAGTATAAACTTCACATCTCAAAAAAATATAGTTGGACCCGTACAACCGTGAATTATGAAGAGGATTGTAATAGTTAAATACAAATAAAGCAATTGAATTGTGCAGAGACCGATTTCGTTTGATAAGTTAAATTTCAAGCTAGCGATAAAACTGTTTGATTTTTAACAAAGTAAAATTCAATAAGATTGATAAATGTCGTCCTCTGCCTTCTTATAAGTATAAAGGGTCCCACTGTATCAAATCATTTTATACAATCTTCTGCAATAATAATTCAGAAAAATATAAAAAATGCAAAAATAAATTTTTAAGATTCATATTATTTTAACACAGTCCCTCATCAGTACATTAATGATGATTGATTATATGTTTATTTGATGGAAATATTAAAAATAAAAAAAACTTTTCGTCGTATCCTAAAACTTGTGATCTGGATGTATTGGAGTCCCATCAGTTTGGCTTCCTGCATCTTAATCAATACCGCCAATTTATCATTTTTCTTTCCTATGAAAAAAGGTTTGGTTCTGGATTTTTTTTCCCTCAAATCCATGAAATTACTTCAGCTTAGTTTATAAACTTGCACAATATGAGGTCAAAATATAAACTTAAATTTATTCTAGTCAAGTTTACTGCTGGCGTACGAGGTAGATCCCAAAAACGAGAATGTGGCAACTTTTATCAAGGTACAGTTCTAAAATTGAAGAAAATGTTTAAATATTTTATATAAAATTTTAGGTGAAACCGTAGAGATAAAAATTAGCATACAAAATAAATGTCTTATGTTGATTTATTTGGTTGTTGTTTTGTGTGGGGGATGATAATTTCCAACCATGGGTGAATTCAGCTCTCATATCTCTGAAAAAAGTTTCAGAGCAAGTGACTTTTCTTTACCATACTTTTCTGCTCAAAATTTGATTTTATTTCAATTTTTGCTTAAATCAAAATGTGAAACTGGTTGAGAAATGAAGAAAACCAAAGCAATTTGTATGTTTACAAGTTGATCTATAAAACTCGAGTTTTCTCAAAAAACATCAATCTTCTTAAAACTAAAAATTTTTTCTATTTGTAAATTGGTTAAATTTTGGTTAATTTCTTTATTGTCTTTTTGAAAAATTCACGATTGGATATTTTCAATCTCCACATAGTACATCGATTGGCTCAGTTACATTTACTATAATACTTTTACTATAATCACAGTTGCCATAAATACTTTTGCCATAAGTTACACTTGTCATAAGTTACCCGTGCCATAAGTTACACTTGCCATAATGGTAACACTTACCATAATTACTCACACTAATACTGATACACTATTTACACTAATACTGATAGAGAGCTTGTTGAATAATCAATGACAATAGAGCTTGGTGAGGAATCAATGACAATAGAGCTTGGTGAGGAATCAATGACAATAGAGCTTGGTGAGGAATCAATGACAATAGAGCTTGGTGAATAATCAATGACAATAGAGCTTGGTGAGGAATCAATGACAATAGAGCTTGGTGAGGAATCAACGACAATAGAGCTTGGTGAGGAATCAATGACAATAGAGCTTGATGAGGAATCAATGACAACAGAGCTTGGTGAGGAATCAATGACAATAGAGCTTGGTGAGGGATCCATGACAATACAATACTTTTCGATAGAGCAGTATCTCAACCTTATTGCTCATGAGCTGTCCCTTCATTAGATTTATTATTTGTAGTCCCAAAAGTTATAATTGTAGTTGTTTAATCCAAAAAAATATATATTATATTTATTGCAAGTGTAATTTATGGCAAAAGTATTATGGCAAATATAACTGAGCTCATCGATTATGTCCACGCCATCTCTCAAGGTTATTTAATTTCTTCGAGTTGACGCCATTTTATGTCAACAAATCCAGTTAAGAATAAAAGAAAATTGAGATGTATTCATAATGGCTTTCAGGTTGTTAAAAGAATATTAAAAGAGGAGGAAATATTGCTCTCAGGAACAGATCATAAGTCCTATGAACTAATTGGAGATCTAATCGGTGGAACCAGGGATACTCATTTTCTCTGCATTTTTTTATCCTAAATTAATTATTATATAATATCCTTTGTACCCAGTATTGGATCAAAAGGCCTTCCAACATCATTTAATATCTTAAATTGAAACTGCAATCAAAATTTGGATTTATCTTTTCAGCCATAATTTTTTGTTGTACCTATATTCTTGTTGAATTATCAAAGGATGGGGTACCCTACTTAAAAAAATGTTTATTATGTTTTTTTCTTAGAAATTATTCTATGAAATTAAATGATGAAAAATTATTTTTAAGGGAAATATATTGATTTTGGGTAAACAGTAATTATCAGGGTGGAATAAACTTACCTTTTCATGTGTAAGTTCCCTCTCCCGGGAAGGTGGTTAATTTGAGAAAATCTATCAGAGCTTGAAATTAGTATTGAACCGATTCTGAACAACGGAGATAAAAAAGCGTTTGCTTATCTCAGCATTCAATATTATCAAAACAGGGAACATTACTCAATATATAATCATTATCATTACGCCTGTGCTTAGGATCCGGATCCGGATATATGGACCTGGATCCAAGGGGCAAAATATGAAACAAAAACCAAAAATCTTTAAGTAAAGTTCCATGACCTGGATGCAGATTAATTTTATTTTAGGGCGGATCCAGGATCAAGATCCGCATCAAATCAAAATTGATCCTAAGCACTGATCATTATTATTATTATTCTTAATATTCTTAATATTATTTAAATTCAACTCCAGGATAATCTTGAAGGTTTTATCTGGGACCGATCTTAATGAATTGAGAGAGGTCTTTGAACTTACCCCTGCTGGTTCAAAATCTATATCACTGATTCAAATCCTAATAGATTGCTTTAAAATATAATAAATTCGGTACCAGGTTCCCTAAAATATCCATCCACTCCTTTTCTAAACTAGTATTTGGTAGCCATCTTGTTGATACATTGCCATGTAACATTATTATTACGTAATGTACTGCATCAGTCTGGAGGCACTGCTGAAGGACGGAGAACATGATAAACAAAAAGCCTCTGCCCTCCACAGTAGTATTGCTCAGGAAACCATTCATATAGACGGTATTTCAATTATTTTAAGGAAGGAATACAGAAGCAACCCTCAATTTAAACAGCAGGACCCGACAGCAATTTTACTTCTAAAGAAAATAAGAATTTGGTGAATTCCCCCAGATTCTCAGATATATGGTGAATTCCCAAGATTCCCAGATATTTGGTGAATTCACAAGATTCCCGGGTATTTGGTGAAATCTCATGATTCACAGATATTCGGTGAATTCCCCAGATTCCCAAATATTTGGTGAATTCCCAAGATTCCCAGATATTTGGTGAATTCACAAGATTCCCAGATATTTGGTGAATTCACAAAATTCCCAGGTATTTGGGGAATTCTCCAGATTCCCTAAATTCCTATGGGAAATTGAGGGTGGTTAATTTTTAAGATTTGGAAATTTCCCAAATTTAATTGAGGTGAATATTAATTTTTTTGTGTTTACCGGCTGAGGTTAATGAAACTTGTCTGAGTAATAGTGAATTGTCGTTTTTCTATCTTGTTCTTCACTCTTTCAGCAAAATGAATCTTCAAATCACTTTTGAATAAGAAATCCTAATCATAAGAACTTGAATACTTGAATACTTGAATACTTGAATACTTGAATACTTGACCGGATGACAAAATATTAAGAAACGACTATCGTTTTCTATCAAAGTTGAAGTTTGGGATATAGTTTATATATAATTTTGTAATTATATCAAACTACTGAAACAATAGGCAGTCTTAAAGGCATATCTAACATTTTGAAATAGAAACCCCAATAGAAAGTTATACATAAGTAGGTAGAAAAACAGGTTGAAAGAAGGTAGAAAAACAGGTTGAAAGTAGGTAGAAAAACAGGTTGAAAGAAGGTAGAAAAACAGGTTGAAAGTAGGTAGAAAAACAGGCATGTGTCGCACATTCTCAATCAGACTCAGGTTTTAAGAAGTTCATACTTCTCCTATGGTTAAATATGGCAAAGTGTAAGAAACAATTATGAATTAATGGTATGTTAGTGTTATGAGGATGCACGAGACTATGAGATGGCTTTAACCAAATATAAAGAAGTTCTTCAGATGGAGATAGGGAGACCAAGAGATCAAAGTATCACACAGTAAGTAATAACATATTTTTTTGGTTTAGTAAATCATCTCTACGTCGCTTTCTTGAAACTGCTAGTATAACAAATACAATTAAGACCGTGGAACATGCCGTTTAGTGGTCAAAAGATAGAAGAACCATTGTATTAATTCCTTTTTTTCCTCATCGGTTCAGGAGTTTTTATGTTTTTTTGAAAATCTTGTACCCACCCCCGCCCCCTCCATTTTGAAAATAATTTTTCCATGGAATTAAAAAAAATTTAAGGGTTTCATTCGCCAAATTTGGTTTTAGGGGAAATAATTATATTTTTGGTAAAAACGTATCAAAAAAGATGAGAAAAAACTTACCTTTTTTGACAGGCTTAGGAGAAAAAAACTTACCTTTTTTGACAGTGCTTAGGATCCGGATAAAAAAGCGGACCCAAGGTGCAAAAATCAACCAAAAACTGCAAAAAAAAATGTTCAGTCTCAATACCCAAATCTGAACTATTGGAAAAAGAGAGATTATTTAAATTTCATGATTTCTGAATGGTTCATCAAAAAAATAAGACAAAATTTTAAAATTCTGCTTTGCTTAAAAAATTCAGTAAATTTTAAAGAAATTACCTGGATCCGGGTCCGGATCAATTTTGATCTAGATCCGGATCCGTTTTTTTAGTGCGGATCCAGTATCTGGATCCGCATCGAAATTTAATGGATCCTTAGCACTGCTTTGATGTCTAATTTTTTTCCTCTCTGATCAAAACAGTTTGAATTTCACGCTCAATTCAGTATTATGACTTTACTATGACTTGAAACAATAAGAAATATATGCGATGTAATTGAAGTCCTACAGCTAGGGAAAATACTAGAATCAAGTTGTCACAGAATACTAAAAAATAAGATAGTTAATTCTTGCGCACTCCTCAGGGATGAGCAGGAAATTTTTAAGAGAATCTGCATAGATACAAAAGGGCAAAAAACAATTAATCTTTAGGTCCCATATTGTCAACAATCTAGAGTGTTTGAAGGCAGAAGAGGCAATTATCATCAGGAAATTTTAATTTTCAAAATCTTTATTCTTGCCAGTCTGATTATTATTGTAAAAATTTGTTCAAGACTATAAATTTCTTTTGAAGTCTTATGTTTGGTTCGTCACAAGAGTCGAGTTGTACAATGTGCGTATTAATAAAATTAGTCCTACATTTTTGTTAAAGAGTTAGGTCGTCTTCATTATTTCCCCTTGAAATTTTTTAATCCTTTTATTTGCATTTAATACCAATATTGAGAATTTAAGTTGTTGAGTTTAACTTGATAAACCAATTATAACATCTTTTTCTATTTCTCTAGGTTTTTAACAAAAATGTATTTTCGAACATATATTCCATTGGTTTAAAAATTAAAAAACTTAAAAGCGAGTATGAAAACTGGATTAGTTTGAGTAAGAGGGCTGGGCTTAAGTTTGAAAAAGATGCGCTACAGGTTTGTGCAATTATTTTTCATTAAGGTTTTTTTACAAAACAAATTAAAAACGTTTGAATTTGTCTATTTATACATAGATATATGAATGACTTTTCTTAACTTTGTCAGGCTGAAAAGCCTTGATCAAGGATTCCACATGTATTTTCTAACTTCTTGAATTGAATTGAATTGAATTGAATTGAATTGAATTGAACTGAATTGAATTGAATTGAATTGAACTGAACTGAACTGAACTGAACTGAATCGAATCGAATCGAATCGAATCGAATCGAATCGAATCGGAAAGAAATGGAAATAAGATTTGGGTTAAGAGTGAATAAAAGGTATAACAGCTTGAATATTGTAGCCACAATTCTAATTTTTTTCTTTCTATGAAGTGATTTTTTTGACTTTTTGATATATTCCCTGAAGTCGAGTGCAATTGATTTAATACATCAAGCTTAACTTTTGAATGGTGGATATCGGGATTAATGCTTGATCCACTCTTTTTCTTGATCTCGAGATTAGATATTGCTTGTTCTCTTCTTATTTTTAATCTTGATCAATTTACCGATCAAGATTAAGGATATCCCACTCTAAAGTTTTCAGCTCTGAGCTGAAAACTTTAGAATGGTGTATATCGGGATTAATGCTTAATCCACTCTTTCTTAATCTCGAGATTAAATATGGCTTGTTCTCCTATCATTTTTAATCTCCAGAGCTGGGAACTTTTGATTTCTGGATATCGGGATTAATGCTTGATCGACTCTTTTTCTTTGTCTCGAGATTAAATAAGGCTTGTTCTCCTCTAGTTATTAATCTCCAGATTAATTAACTGATCGGGATTAAGGATATCCCATTCAAAAGTTTTCAGCTCTGATTAATTATCCGATCAGGATTAAGGATATCCCATTGAAAACTTTAGAATGGTGGATATCGGGATCAATGCTTAATCCTCTCTTTTTCTTAATCTCCAGAGCTGAAAACTTTAGAATGGTGGATATCGGGATTAATGCTTAATCCACTCTTTTTCTTAATCTCCAGATTAAATATGGCTTGTTCTCCTCTCATTTTTAATCTCCAGATTAATTATCCGATCAGGATTAAGGATATCCCATTCAAAATTTTTCAGCTCAGATTAAATAATGCTTGTTCTCCTCTTGTTATTAATCTCCAGATTAATTAACCGATCGGGATTAAGGATATTCCATTCTAAAGTTTTCAGCTCTGGTAATGTGATTTTTTCATGGATTTTTTCGTAGGAGTTTTGTAGATTTCTGAAGGAGGCTGATAGGGATTCTGAATACAGAAGAAGAAGGTGATTAGTTATATTTGTTTTGCTTTGTAATGATCAAACAATTAAAACAATAGGCATTCAAAATCCCATTTCTCACATTTGTTTTAAAAACTCAAAAATATTTAATTTGAGACAAACCATTCAGGATAAAGTTGAAATTCTTTTGTAATATTCTCATGTTGATCCTTTGTGGATATGTGGGGGGGGGGAGGAGTGGGGGGAATCTCTAATATATTGGGTATTATTTTATGGTTTTGAGTTGAGTAAATCAAATTAAGCAGGCCAGTCTCAACAAAAACCACCCAAATCAATTTAAACGGTTCATATTCAATTTAAGAAATTAAACTGTTAAGCCGATTACTGTCCAATTCAGTAATAGTTCCAGAATAATATATTTGAATTTTTTTTGACCTTTTAACCATATTTGTTATAATTTTTTAATTGCAGCAGTATCTATATGGCAAAAGGTCCTCACCTTATATTTGTCAGAACAAGGCTGATTTTGTTATTTTTGATCTCATGAAACCTTACATAGACTCAAATATATATATATATAAACTCTAACATTCGTGGATTTCTATATATATATATATTTGTACGTTTTAACATTTATTCATAACACTGTATTTGTATATTCTTTTTCTTAAATAAAAGTTTGAAGAAGAAGAAAAACATTTTGTCTAGTCACATTTTACCTAGTCACAATTTTACTAGTCACATTTTTTCTTTATTTATTGCTTTATAAAAACATCAGTAACACTAGAATGCGTTTATGTCGTCTTCCTATTTCAAGAGCGTTATGGGTCCGACTGTAGGAAAAAGTTTATTATTGTTAGAGTAAACAAAGATAGCGTAAATGTGTACTTGAGTACAAACGGAATTAGGTAGATGTTGATTTTAAAAGCATTTCATACACTAGGCTCTAGTATGAAAGTTATACATGAAGTATGTAAAAGAAAGCAAGCATAAACCTGTTTTCTATCAGCTTTCTACTAACTCAGTGACCTCTACGACAGAATAGTATATATTATAATGTGATTAACATTCTCATAGGAATATAATTGAATATATCATTGGTTTTATCACAGAATAAGATAAGGTTATATCATAGGAAGTTTTATTTTCTCTGCATATAGGGAATAGCAGATTTTCTGTATTTCTCCGTTCTAGCATACCTGACAGTAAATACTTCAACGTTCCGTAGCTGGTGGTTGTGAGTGACTGGTTCTACCGGGAATAGGACAGAATGTCTTTATCTATAACTATTTATCTCCATTGTTCCAGTGGTGAGTTGGATCTTGTGTTGGATAAACTAGGAGAAGATCAAGATTATCAGGAGGAGGAGGACATATCTGTTAGTCAGAAAAGTGGAAATGGTAAAATATTTAACGGATTCTATTCAAGGGTTCGGGGCTTTAACTTTCGTGGAATATTTACGGTCAGTTTTAGAATTCAGGATTCTAAATTTTTGGGGAAAAGTTTTTTAATTTTTGAAAGTTATTTTACGATTTTTTAAAACCTTGATTTAAACTATAATGCTGCAACAGAAATAATTTGATGTTTCAGAATAATTTTTTTTAGACTTTTTTTCTTTAAGATGAGGATGTGAATTTGCTGCAGATGAAATATTTTGATATTAACGAAATGAATTTGGTTGAAATAAGGGTTTGAGTTGGGAACTCTAGTGTCTTAATCTTAATCTCAATATTCACACTGGGCTTTTTTGAATTTTATGCAGAATCTGCTAGATCTCTTGACTTTAGATATCCGTAATTTCTCCTTTTTCTCATAAACTCAACATTTCATAGATTCTAATTGGGTGTTGTTCTTTTTATCCACATATGACACTCGTTGGAACATCGAATGAAGATTAAATTATTCTGTAGATTAACAAAAGATCCGAGATCAAGCACTGATCTCGATATCCATTAATTCCCACCGCAGAAAGGATTGATTGCAGTTGACTTTATTTTTTTTATTTTTTTTTTTAACAAAATGTTTTTATCACAGATTTGTTAGCTGGTGTAGAGGTTGATACAAATGTAGGAAGACCAAAAAGAAACACAGGAAAACACAAATTTACAAAGGACAATAAGGTAAAATAAAGAATACCCTTTAACGCTGTGTCTGATCAAAAATATATGAGCTATTCATTATTTTCTTTTTGAAAATGGAAATGAGGTTTTTCTGTTTTTTTGGCTTGCGGTTTCAGTCTGAAACAATGGAGAAAATTATTATAATTTAACACTTTTCAAGTTAGACAAACAACAATATCTTCCACATTATTGATCAGATTTTAAGGTACTTTTGTTAATCGGTATGCGTTTTTTAAATGAAGGGTCAATCCAAATAATATAATAGTCCCTAAAGGGATAAACCTAAAAAGAGAGGGGGGGGGGGGGTATTTTGATAGATAAATATTAATTGGGATTTAATGAATTTGAGCTACGGTTCAACCATGTATGTTGACCCGATGATTCAAAATTTGTCCTACAGATGTAAACTCCACGACAGTTAGTAGCTCAGCGGCCTAGCTCAAATTCATAAAGTTTGTTCCCTGGAACACTTTTTGTTTAGGGTCAGTGGAATCTGCATCGTCTGGTTCGACTAGAGGGTCGGGAGGAGGCAATTAAAAGTGATATTGAAAGAGGACATCCTTTAGGTACATTTCTATTGGAAACTAATAAATCATTTTTAATCGTGCCAAAGGCGTACTCAGAACAGGTTGATAAAGTTAATGTATGGTTTCCAGGTTTGTTTGGGCCCCAATGGATGCTGAGCCTTCTGGAAAGAATTCTTTTAGCCCCCCCCCCCCCTTGACAAATTCCTGAGTACGCCCCTGAATCGAGCATTTATATTCCTTTTTTTAACTTGTAACTTGTTGGGTAATTTCTAGGTAACAATGTAGCTTGTTGAGAACAATGTAAGCTACATTATAGCTTCAAAGTTTTCTTTAAATATAAGATATAGCTTGTTTGAAAAATTCAATTTGCAACGGAACTGTTAAGGAAAACTTTGGGGTAGAATGTATTTTTTTTAGTAAAATCTAACTAAGGATTTTCCCATGGAATGATTAATGAGCATGGCTACTTACTCTTGAGTACGAAAGAGCCACTAAATATTTTTTTGTCTTCCAATATGACCTGCTTTATAGAGGTAACTGACAACTGTGGTTGGACCCCTTTAGGAGACTGTATGGAGAGAGGGATCCTGGCTTATGTCAAGGTATAACAATTAAAAGAATAAACCCTCCCCGGTCACTTTTTGTGTTTAAAAGAAGGCTTAGTCGAGACTAAATTTAATCAAGGCCAAATAAACAATCTTTAAAATAATTGTTGAAGTGCATTTCTTGTCAAATTTTTAATGCTAAAATGTTCTTCAATTTTAAGATAAATATATATTTTATGATGCCTGAAGGAAACTGACAACGTAATTTCAAGTGATAACCTTTTAAACGGGATTTTTTAAGCGGTTATCTTATAATCAACGACTAAGACATCCGTATTTTTCTAGCTTGAAATAGAGTGCTCTCCGGATCTAGTGACAAATTAAGTGCACTCTGGGACCATATGACGTCAAACTCACGGAGGGTTTTTATTCGAGTTTCCCTACACTTGATTTCCAGCTAGAAACCTGTCAACTTTCCGTAGTAGATGATTTGAAGTGAACCCGTGTGTATGAGACGTACTACTTTATAAATTAACTAGCCTCATAGGGCGCTTCGCGCCCATCTTCTAAATTAATTGTGAACATATTCTTTTTGTGTACATCGTAAAACAAAACAAAAATAATTCGCGGATTTTCACAAAAAATTTCGTGGATTTTTAAAATTTTCAAAAATTTAATGAAGATCGAATTTTGATGGAGACAAATATTTGAAATTTTGATCATTCATAAACCTTCCCTGTGGTCACGTGATGTCCCACAAAAAATTTGGGCCCGATCGGTTCAGCCGTTTTGAAGTTTATTGGATACAAACAAACAAACAGACAGACAGACTTAGTCTGTCTGACTAGCCAAATTTATATATAGATTATAAATAAATTATCACTGGTAAATGACTCCTAGAGTCCTTATAATTTTAAGAGACATTGTTAGAAGTTTTTGTATTATGAGGTTCTTTTGGAAAATAACCGTGATGTTAATAAATCCTATCCTCCTGTATGTTTAGTTACTGGTTGAGGCTGGAGCTGATATTGATAAAAGACAACCTGAGGACGACACTCCTCTAATATTAGCCTCTAGAGCAGGATTCTTAGGTACAGATATTTTATTGTGGCCCTTAATAGAGTCATAAGTTTTAAGCTCTAGTCAGTCAGGATCTCTTCCATTTTGATGCGGATTCAGATTTAGGTCCTGGATCCTGATTTTAGATCCTGGATCCTGATTAAGATCCTGGATCCTGATTCAGGTCCTGGATCCAGATTCAGATCCTGGATCCAGATTCAGGTCCTGGATCCAGATTCAGGCCGTGGATTTAGATTCAGGTACTGGATTCAGATTCAGATCCTGGATTCAGATCCTGGATCCTGATTCAGATCCTGGATCCTGATTCAGATCCTGGATCCTGATTCAGATCAAGATATGGATATTAGGAAGGTTTTAATATTTGGATCCATATATTTTGCTGATTCTGTTCCAGGGAGCTGCAATGTTTCAAATTTTAATAATAAGTAACTGTGGTTTATCAGAGATGGAATTTAAAGAATTTGAGCCGCGGTTTAAATCCACCAAAACCCGGTTTAAATTAAGCGCCGGCTTAAATCTTAAAACATTTAATACAATTTTAAGTGGAACCAACCATATTTAAGCCGCCGCTCAAATTCTTTAAATTCGGCCACAGTATATTTAAATCCCTTGAGTCTTGTCTTGATGTTTAGCCCTAGCATATAAATGTTTGTAAGACTACTTGATTCGGCGATTCATTTGTTTAATTTAGTAATTTAATAAATCTGTTCGTTTTTAGATATAATTGAGTACCTGTTGTCTGCGGGTGCAGACCCAACACTCCCAAATAAGAAGGGTTTAACATCAATTGCTCTTCTGAGAAGACATCGGCGAGATCTAGAATATGAGAAGGGAGAGGAGAATGAACAGAATATCCGGGATTTAGATCGACTTATTATGTATGTATAACAGAATATTTGCGATTTAGACCGACTTATTAAGTATGTAGAACAGAATATTCGAGATTTATACCGACTTATTAGGCATATATATGAAAATATTCGAGATATAGATCGACCTACTAAACATGGAGAACAGCATATTTTAGATTTAGACCGACATTAAATATAGAACAGAATATTCTAGATTTAGACCGACATTAAATATAGAACAGAATATTCTAGATTTAGACCGATATTAAATATAGAACAGCATATTCTAGATTTAGACCGACGGCTTATTAGGTTTATTTAATTACAATAAAGAGCCTCATTTTTCATCTAATTGGATTTAGTAGAAGAGTGAAATTAAATTATTATTATTGTTCAGGATAATTGAGGAGAAATATCGAAGTTTGGGCAGAGAAGTAGATTCAGCAGTTGCTCCTTCAACTTGTTCAAACTCTTTGGTAAATATATCTTTACAAGGCTTCATTTTCTAATAACCATTCTTGAAGAAGTTGCCATTTTTCTTCGTACTTCAACAAACCTAAATGTCGCGGATTTTTCTAAACACTTTCATATGTCATATAGTTGAGGTCAATCTCAAACTAAATCTTTTGTTTGAACTAATTTAAAACATCAGCATTCTATTGAAGCAAATCCAAGGTTGGAACATGGTAACAAAATTACATTATTTAAGGAACAATCCTCTCAAGAGATGTCACCTTGTGTTCCCAAAAAGAAAGGGAAAATGGAACAGCTTAGAGAACTTAGGGAAAAATTGAAACAGTTGAAAAATTAATCTCTATTCCCCTCTTTTTAAAGTGTAGAATGGCTTTATGCCTACAAACAAAACGATTAATTTTTGTTCAGTTAGCCTTGACTTTTTTGTTTTACAATTCTAAACTAAATAACAACAAAAATAATGGAACTGGTATAGATGAGAACTATAATAAAAATCAATTTTTATCCTGAAGACAAAACCGAGAGAAGAAAGCTGCAAAGTCTCTTAAAAGCAGATTTGGTTCAGGCAAGGAATATTTTTTTTAAATCAAGGTTTTTTACTTTTTAATTCGTTCAGGGTATATGTTTTCTTGAAAAATCATTCCCATTACCTCTTTTTGAAAATTGCCCCCCCCCCAGATGTTAAGTACGAATCGCATCGATAATATCTTTCACATTTTTGATCAGATAAAGGTTTAAAAGGTACCGTTGGGACTCGGACATGCCCATCTTCAACGCATCTTTGATCAGAGGCCGAATTTTAAGAATTTGATCCGCGGCTTAAATTTGAGACTCGGCTCAAATATGATTGGTTCAAATTAAAATTGTGTTAAATGTTTCAAGATTTAAGCCGGCGCTTAATTGAAAACCGGTTTTTGGCGGATTTGAGACGCGGCTTAAATTTAATAAATTCCGACTCAGATAAAGATTTAAAGGTTACCATTGGATCTTTCTATAGTAACCTTTAAACTCCACGCGATAAATTTAAATAAACCTAAAAGTTAATATTCTTGTCTTTTATAGAAGATGACCTGAAATCATCTTATCAAAGTCTTGGATCAAGAAGACGTGCTTGGTCTCCTGAACCCTTCCAAAGATCAAGATCAAGATCAAACTCTCCTGATACTACCTTTAAATCAGGAAGACGATTCAGTTCTCCTGATGAGGATGGAGGAAGCTCGGACGATCAACGATCTCCTTCTAATAGGAATGAACATATGCATAAATTATGTCATTTGGTTTGGGGTGGGTGGCTGCTTAATGCTAGTTACGCACCTGTTTTATCATTTATGAAAATCAGAAACGAATTTGCTCAGATCTTAGCGTGTGGGTCCAATGAATTGTGTCTTAGATTTTCCAAAGTCATTTATACTCCGTCCTCCCTTTAGTTGCCCCTTAATGAGGACTTGTTTGAATTGTTAGAATATGGTTCTTTGAGTAGAATGACATACAAAACAACTCGAGAAAGTTCGGACGATGAGAAGGAAAGGTCGTCTTCTCCAATTTTATCCTCCCAGATATTTTCATTTAAATCTCTCAAGGTTAGTATCAATTCTAACACCTTTTAAAATGTTTTCAGAAAATTTATATTATCATTTGCTTTTGTAAGGAATGTACTTTTTGTGAAGTAAATTTGTGAACGGTAAGGGGATATCAAACTATTTTCAAATGACTTAAAAAAGGGGCATGCCCATTGCCCAATTCCCACCAGTACTTGAATATCCTTATGGCACGATCTCAAGATTGATGAATTTCAATTTTGGTTTCTCTTATAGAAGCAACTTGCGTATGTATGCAGTAGAGAAGAAGACGGAAATTATGTTAAATTTACCACTTTTCCAGATAGATATTTTTTCTCATGTTTACTGTAAAAAATCGAAAGGGCTACCGCTGTGAATTGGCCATGCTTATTTTTTTTTAACCGGAAGTCATTGAAGAGTTTTGTAAGCAGTAATTTTACTAGTAACATCTTTGAACAAGATATAAGGACGGACGGGTAAAATTGATTCCCACAAAAAAAAATCGACTTACAGATTGATTGATTGATTTCTAAAGGTTTCCCAGTCCCGAGGTGCCGGAAAGCTGAAGCGTAAATCAAGTTTTCCAACATCAACTGAGATCTCGTGTTCCCCCGACCACCTACCAGAAATACCAACCCAGTCCTGGTTCGTCCCTGATCAACTTCCGGATACATCAACCCAGATATCCTGTGCTCCTGAATATCTACCGGATATCCCGGATTATTCACAAATTCACAATCCTCCGGCACCAGGTCTTCATTAAAAATTTTTTATTTGGTTTCAAAACTAAAATTGTTGCAATTTTTTTATCATCTATTTTTAAAAAAAATAATTTTCCTCCTGCTTTATCATCGCTAAATAAGAGGAAATAAGTAATTTTCCAAAATAGAGGTCGTTTTTGCCACAAGTATTAAAATAACTTGTAAGTTGAAGTCCAATTTTTTCTTTTTCTCATCCAAGCCTTTTTATGCCTAGAAAGAGGGAAAACCCGTTATTACTGTGCTTAATTTAGATGTAATGGGAGCTGATGTTTATCAGAATGTGATGGAAGGATTACGGCATCCTAATCGTCTTTCACTCAAACCAGCTCAGGAATGGATTTTTAAAATTTCTCAATCAGAAAAAAAAAGTTGACGTTATCAAAGGTTAAAATCATGCATGTAAATTTTCTCAAAAACTAATTTTTTTTGCCCCTTTTGAAAAGTGTTTCTCCCAGAATTTACATACAAAAACTTATAGATAAAAAGATGAGAAAAGTTGTCTTTTTTTATGGCCAATTGTTAATATTTTCCCGCGGGGAGGTGGTTAATTTTGAAAAATATACACCCCTAGTTGAAATCATCATACATTGAAATCTCTCTCTGAAAAAAGTAAAAATATAGCAACATTTATGTTGTATTCACAGTTCAATAAAAAGTTTTGGTCTGAACTAGGTTCTTAATTTAAATAAATTCTTTCAGGTTAAAAATAAATTTTTCCATTCAGAAACTAGTTCCTAGGCGAGATATTGATGATTCTAATGATTTCATGGAATTAGGTGAGACTTCGTCAATATTGGAGCTTAATAAAAGAGATACCTAATTGATTCGTAGTTTTAAAAAAGGGAAAGTTGTGTTAATTTATATTACCAAAAAACATGATTAATATATTTAGGTTATGTTATGTTAGGTGCCATGATGTTTTTGAATTCTTAAATTAACGCTGTATTTTGGTATAATAATGATTTAAAAGTTAAGCCATTGTGGAACACAAATGGGTGCGGACCGGAAGCAATGTGGATAAGCGCTGCTGAAAATCCATGCGTAAGAGTCGATTGTGCACAGGAAGTCGGTTGCGGTGTGCCTCCTCTCCCTTCGGGGGGAGGGTGGTTGTTTTTTATTGACTGGTGAAGGGGGGAGAGGATTAAAAAAATTATTACAAATTTTTATTTTAGACGATTCTGATTGGCTGGTTGATGACCTAAAGGAGGGACAACTAGAGAAGGAGAGGAAAAAACGAGAGAGAAGTTCTGAGGAAAAAAGACCGAGCAAACTTAAGGTCTTTATGCAATTCTTAACCTTGTGTATTTTTTTTGTAACATTATCTTTTAGAGACAGAAGACAACATTTTAAGTAAAACCTCCATTTAAAAAAGAGTGGGACGTACGATTCACAACAATGTTCTTTAAAAATTATCAGATACTACGGAAAACCCCACAATATCTTACTAATTGTCATTCAAAGAAAGATATTAAGGGTACCCTTGTGAATCAGACATGTCACCATGTAAATTAAGGCTAACTGAAAGAAATTGAAAGTACAACTTACGTCTTACAAAAAATGAGGCCATCAGTTTAAAGCATTTCTAAATACTGAGCATTTTTGGTATCTGTTTTGTTAAGCTATCGGTTTTTTTTTTGCAAGTAAATGGGTTTGTTTTTTGGAGGCCCTGAATTCATTTTATGAAGTCCGATAGCATCTGTAACCTCAGTCAGGCAAAAATAAAGGTTTTTAAGAAATGTGAAATCGACTACATAATTAGTTAGAATATGAAGTCTATTGATAGACCCTCATTATGATTTTGAATAATCAAATTCTATTAAAACAGCAAAATTGCATTTTACAAAGACACATTTTCATGCTATTTGCTTCTCAAGAACATCAAATACATGTAACATTGTTCGAAAGTCGTCTTCCTTTTCCACAGTTTTATGTGTCTCACTGTAATTTAGAGGAGACGAGGATCTAAAGAGAATGCAATTTCTCTGAGATTAGATCAGGATCTTCATGATGACCCAGATGATGAAGACCCTGAACCTGTTCTTGTTGATGAACTACCTAGTCCTCATTCAACTCAATACAGCACAATTTCTAGATTAAATAAACTGAAAAGGGTAGGTCTCAAGGTTTATACATTTTTCAACATACTTTGTTCAGAATTGTCATTAGAGACGTAGACAATTTTATTAACAAATAATATAGAAAAATGTTTTTAATTGGCTAAATATCATATATATATATTTTCTACTGGACTCTAGCTAGCACCTGAAGAGGGATTTATGGGTTTTTTCAATGAGGATTTTTTGGGATGAATTGGATTTATTTATTTATTTGGTCAATGGTATATAGACCAGGTTCTTAAATATTTCACTAGGCCTTCTTAACGCATATTTTATATAGATCTAAAATGTTAAAAAGATTTGTCAGCTTATAGAAATAAAATTTTTTCCCCTTTCATTGAATTCTTTTTTATATTCAAATATATTCAAATTTATATTTTAACTTCTGTTTTTTTATTCAGCGTACTCAACCTAAAATTGGTGATGTTTTCCCACGTGTTCCTGGTCCCAGTACAAGTATAGAGGATTCACGGAGAACCTCCGGGGAGTCGGAGTATAGGAGTAATCCTGGGGAGTCCTGGAGTACCCCCAGGGAGTCCTGGAATACCCCAAGGGAGTCCTGGAAGGCGCCTAGAGAATCAGACTGGAGCACCCAGCAGACTCCTGTAATTCATCCACAAGAGGTAATATGCGTTTAAAGTTGAATCAATTCATTCAGTTATGAAGTGTACCGGGTGACTGATTCCTCATGTGTCGTTCGACAATTATCCTTTGTGTTTTGGTGTGCGAGATATGTCAAATGTGTAACGTCGCTGAAAAATTGCAAGGCCTGAACTTTGGGGTTGTTAAGACCCTAATCATAACCAGGAGAGGAAATAGTGCAAAATTAGTTTTGTGAATTTTGAAGTTGCAATTTTGCGAATTTTCGATATTTCCTTCTGTTATACATTTTGTTACTTTACCTGCTAATGTAATTATAGCTATGATATATCTACCCTTGGTCTGGTAATCAATCATATTTCACATTAAACAATACCAACGGGTCGGTCACAAATCCTGTCATTACAAGATATTTACCATGATGACAATAACAATATGTGACTTATGGAATTTTTACTGGGACAATGATCGTCGAACAGTGATAACCAGAAAACTCTGGGAATAGGAAGTTGACTTAGGCTCATGTTATGACTTTAAATAGTCCAATAAACATTAGGCACAGCAATTGTGCAGTGTAAACAGAACAATTTCACTGAATACAATATTTAACAACTTACAAGTAAAGCTATTTGCTTAGTAACAACATCAAATGCACTTCAGTATTGCTTCAATGTCGTCTTCCTATTCTACAGTTTTCCGGTTATTACTGTAGTACTGTAGCATCTTCCCATCGTATGTATGGGCACACCGGACTAACCAGAGTGAGCAGCATTCGGTTTCTTCTATTTGAAATCAAACGTGTTTTGGTCTTTAATTCAACAATCTTTTACTTTACGGATTTGTTTATTTTAAACATTTTCATTCAAAATGTATATGCCAACAAAAAAGTATTTAATAAAAAGGCTAACAAATTATGTTTAGTGGGTCAAATGGTGATCTGAAGTCACAGCTTTCTGGAATATTGACAGAACCGTTAAATTCACGTGTGGTAGCCAAAATTAAAAACATTTTATATGGTTATTAGTATATTATGCGTAGGTAGAAAGTGTAATAACCAAAATTATTGTTATAATATTGAAAGAAAAACCGTGGAATAATTTTGATTATTCACCGAATATTATAACAATAATTTTGATTATTACACTTTCTTCCTACGCATAATATACTATTATTGTTTAGAAGCATCGAACAGTAAAAGTACAAATGGAAAATAAATCCCTCCTAATTCCGATCAAAGAAAAAAATTTAACAGGTAAAAAATGAAAAATAAAAATGAAAAAAATATCATGATAACCAGCCAAAAAAAAGATAAACAAAAGAATAAGACAAGGACATAATAAAGATCGCAAAGTATCAGACATATAGCGGTGCCCTCCTGGAGGAGATCAGGAGCAACACTGCAGCCATGAACAGAATCTAGATATAGGTTGTTTGAGTGAGGTGTATTTTTTAATTAAGTTGCCTGGTTAATTGGTGAAACAGCGGCACGTTATGGACGCAGTGAAGGAATAACACCTGCTACAGGTATATTATGGTGGTGTTGGCCTATCTATTATATGTTGGGGGGGGGGGGGGGTGAGACAGATTCGTAAAGCAGATTCTTATTTAATTCCGCTAAAATTAAAATTTCATATACAATACTCATAAAAGCAAGATTATAATGCAAGGACAGTTAATTGCAGTTGCGTATACTCTGCGTACATATTGAAACCAGTTCTCTCTGGGCGGAATTTGTAAGAATTAGTGATCGTTTAGTATCCAGGTCCAGGTTAAAAGCATTAAATTTTGATAGTTTAATAATTCACATAATAGTTTCCTATAACTAGAATATTTCATTGATTTTGATGTGAAAGATGGATCCCATGTCAGGCTTCGACATCCGTCCAGAGACAGTACACTGCAGTACAAAAGATGCGTACACCTCCGCAATGACTTTCCTTGCATTATAACATTGCATAAAAGTTTCTTTTCTAAAGTGCCTTCGAAATTTTAGTTGATGGAGCAGAGATGGATAGGACTGATCTATTAGAGGATGTCCTCGCCACTACGGACAGCCTCCATGGCGTTGTTCTCTCTTGGCCGTATAAACCCTCTCATGAGAGATATTTAGAGATCTCTAAGAATTTGGGCTTTCCGGTCTATAAAAATATTGCAACCATTTTACACAGGAATGCAAAGTCAAATTTAGAAATAAAAATAATTAAAAATTTTTTTAAAAAGATAGATTTTGAATCAATGTTAAACATAATAGTTCATCAGAGGCCGAACTTAATGAAAAACGGGAACCGGGTATATAAAGTTGGAGCTACTCTTCTTTATGGCTGAGAGTTATTCACCATAGGGTAAAACGACAAACTGTCAAATTTGCGACAAGGGTAAAACGACATAGGAACAAAAAGTGCGACAAACGGGCAAAATTTCATTTAGACTATTTTTGGTTAATTGCAACTATTTTTATGTTCAGACGAACTAGTAGCCGCAGCGCTCGGCCCACTAGCATGTCCTAGCCTGGCCCATAAATTGTCTTTTTATGTAGTACATAAATTATTTTTCCCATTTTGATTCTTTGTTGTTTTACCCTTTGTTGCGTGTTTGACCGTTTGTCGTTTAACCCTAGGTCACTTGACCCTGGGTTGTTTGACACTAGGTCGGTGAACCCTGCAAGGTATTTAAAAAGACTATTTCTCCCTTTCAATAAGTCCAATTTCTCAAGAAAATGTAAAGTAGTCAAATACAGTGAAAGTAAAAAAGGAATTTGTTTGATATTAAAATATATTTCTTTTTTTTGACTGGACAATAGAGCTGAGGCTACCAAAAGCTTGATACTGCGCATGCCGCTGAAGTTTAAAATAATCACTCCTCTGGTCGGATCCCTTAAATCATGGTTGGGATTGCGGGAGATCGTCTTCGCTGGTTGCAAGATTGGAGAGAACTTCAATGTTTTCAAACCTGTTCTGAATACTCTTAAGTAAGTTATGGATAAATGTTGATATCGAATAATGGGACCCATGTAAAAAGAAAAACAAAATATAATCAATTTAAATTTTTTTATTAGAAGAATGTTTTACCAGTAGCTTGTAAATCAACTTATAAAGTTAAATGGGTCTGTGTACACAATTTCTGTGTTTCATGTAAATTGGAGAAATAAAGTCCAACATTTGTCTTCCTGTTCCTTTGGGACAAGTGAGGTATACAAAAGTTCCTGATAACGCTGATCGACACCAGAAAAGGTTACCATCGACTGTAAAATTCCTACTTTTAAGATTTTCAGCATCATAAAATCTCAATTTAGTATCTATTTTCTGACAAAACCAATATCATATTTTAATGAAATTTCCTTTTTTCAATATAAAATATTTAATTAATATTGATTGCTGATGTTGAATTCAGCGAAACCTTAGTAAGTTGGCATATTAATGTGTGATGAAAAATCTTATCTGTCAATATTACATCTATGAATTATAATTTATACGGTTTTCTAGATCGTTAAGTTTGTTGAATCTGTCCCAGAATTGTCTACTCCCAGTATACCTGGAGAACATAGTTCTACCACCCAACCTTGATTCTCTTAATCTAGCGCACAATCCATTCCAGGACCATTCACTCAGGTACAATCCATTCCAGGACCATTCACTCAGGTACAATCCATTCCAGGACCATTCACTCAGGTAAAATCCATTCCAGGACCATTCACTCAAGTAATACTTAAGGAGGGATTGGTTGGACCTATGGAACAGGGGTGTATTAAGTTATTTCTCCACTTCCCCCTGCACTATGGATCAAATTGTAAAAAAGGGGTAAAACAAATTTCAAACGTTTTTTTTTCACTGCATTTCACTACTTAAACTTTAACAGTACGGCTGAGGAAAAATATATTTGATTTAAAAGTCAAAACAAATATCTTCACTCTTTATTTTGCATGGAAAGGGGAACGAGTTCATAATTATTTTAATGAAATTACTAGCTTCTTGGGGCTGACAAAATAAAAATAAAGTTGCAAGTTTCTTCTTTCTAGTCTCCATTAGACAGAAGCTAAAGAAATTTTTCGAAGAATAATTTCTATCTAGTACTTTACTAGAAAAGGATTTCTTAATCCCATAAGGGTTATTTCTGGTATTGATGTTGAAAGCATCTAAGTGACAATTAAACAAAAGAGGAAGGAAAAGAGAAGTTTAGGGAGGGGGGGGGGCGCGGAGAATCATAAAATTATAATTTTAAACAGACACCCATGCTCTGGTGATATCCAAATTTAATTAATTAAAGATAATTAAATTGACAAGTTTTCTTGAGAATGGAGAATATTTTGATCTTCAATTATAAAACTAACCATTTGCCTCCCAGCCCCTTCCTCCATAATTTTTTCTTTCATTTCTATATTTTTGTTTTAATTTTTCTCTCTTACCAGGTTTCTGAGCCCAGTTCTGATGTCTAGTCCAGTTCTGAGCACACTAGACTTATCCTACTGTTCATTTACTCACCGGTTATTTAATACCGGATGTATTGAATTTACCCAGGCCATCTCAGGTATATTGCTTAAAGGGAATGAAGGTGGTATTTTAAAATGACCCTACTTAGATAGAGTGGCTTAACATGTTTTTAACGGTAAGCGTTAAAACTGGGTCAGATCATTATCAAGGATGAATGAGTTTTCCTTCTTTTTCTATCATAAAATTGATTGTTTTCCTGTGTGGTTTCTCTTTAAAAGGAACTTTTCACGTTTTAAGATAGAATTAAGACGATAACCTCCTAATTTATTTTTATTTTATTCATAAAAATAAATAAATAGATATAGATTTATAGTGTACCATTTAAACGCGGACAACCAACTCTTTTTTAACTTTCGGGTAATCTAAAATTACATTTTCCATCTCTTTGATACAAGATATATTGAATTTAGCTATTGCTATCTCAGTCAGCCTTATTTTATTTTATTTTATTTTATTTTATTTTATTTTATTTTTATGCGATGCGATGCGATGCGATGCGATGCGATGCGATGCGATGTGATGCGATGCGATGGTTTTGGTTTGATTTGATTTGACTTGATTTGATTTGATTAAATTTCAGGTTTAACCGATCTAAATATTGCTGGCAATGATCTTGGACCTGAAGGTAGTAAGATTCTCTTTTTACTTAATTACAATATTATGATATGCTGGCATTGGTCAGCATATAATATATATCAATACAGTGTTGACTACTGAATTGTCAAGAGTATTTGTTAATACAGCTACTTAAAGTTTCCCAGATGCACGAAGCCCAAACTCCCCAGAAGAAATTCTGTGAATGGCCATTTTTCGGAATTTATAACATAAACAAAAAATTATAATTTACAATTTTTGTTCCTGATAAGTGATAATTCATTGGTATATACAGTGATAACCAGAAAACTCAAGCTCAAGCAAACTCTTTTAAACTCAAGCTATAACTTTAAATATTTTAACGAACATGAGGCACACAAATTGTGTAGTGTAAACATACCCATTTATTTAATAACTGATTTGATAACTTGCTAGTAAAGCTATTTGCTTTGTAACACATAAAATGCACTTTAATATTGTTTCAATGTCGTCTTTCTATTCTACCGTTCTCTGGTTATCACTGTACAGTGTACACTGACCCTCCATTACTATTTAGCAATTTCTGTACCGGATACTGTATTTAAACATATTTCAGCCCCTTTATTTCACCTTTCAGTAAACAATATTATTTTGATCTATATGCTGATTGCTGGTAGTATATGGACTGGAGTACAAACTATCATCAATGCATTATGATGGTTATGGTTCAAGAATTTAAAATATGCTTTTAAGTTATTCTAATTTTGATTTTTTTTTCAGGTATTGAGATTCTTCTGAAGGTACTTATGATCGAAATTTCGTATATTTTTTCTACATATTTTTTCTCAGATGTCGCATTGGCATTTTAAAGAAGATGTATGAGCATTGAACCTCATATATGTCAGCATTGAAAAAATGAAGCTTAGCTAAGTACAAAAAAATTAAATCCAGGTTTATAACCGTGCTCTAACTGAAAAAAAAAAATAGTTTAGAGGGACTGCAGGCGATTGTGCCTGATTAATTGTTTCTTGCGAGCAAGTAACTTTTGTGGAGAAACCTCAAATGAAAATAAATAGTAAAACATGGATATCTATTTATCTAATCCATACTTTATCATGCATACAAAGCTATTAAGGGATACCATAGTAAATCGGGCATCGTCATCCATGGAGAGTCACTTGAAATTACGCTTACAGTCCCTTTTTTCAATCTATGACTGAAACATCTGATCAATCAAACACGCAATTTTCGTGGCCAAACCCTTGAATAAAAATATTGTTTTAGTGCTGTCCTACAACCTTAACAACGTTAAATCTATCGGCTACTGTATCAGGTTAGATAACCCCTGCCAGCTACGCCCCCATCCCCTTCCCTTGTCCCCCCTCTTTCCATAAACCCCAAAGTTATTTATATATTTCTGTCAAAACATTATTCTATCCATCTATCTAGCTATCTATCAACAATCCAGTATTAACATTTATATATATCTAGGATCCGACGGCAATTTATTGAAAGGTTTGGTTTCCTTCTGTCAGCGGGGAAACCAAGAAACTAGACTGGAAACCATTCTTCTTAGGAAACCTCAGTCAAAATCATAATTGTTTTTTCTTAACAAATTAGCGCAATTCGAAAAATCAATTTTTTGAACGAAACGTTTTCCTAAAATAAAAACTTTAAAAAAATTGAGGTTTGGTTCAGGAATTGTTATTTATCTGATATTAATATACCCGATCTGTGTACTGCAGTATCCAGCTTACCACGGTTAAAGGTAATATTTAACATTATCCTTGTCTCCCTTTATCTTTATTTTCTTCTATGCAACACTTTTTGATTTAACCCTCCAAGCAGAATTGGCGATGCCCGATTCAAAATAGTAACCTTGAAAAGTTGAAACATATATCCGATCAATAATGTTAAAGATATTGTCGTTTTGCTAGATAGAAAAGTGTTTATTTGTAACAATTTCTTCGTGTTTTTCTGCAGTACATGTATAAGGTCACTATTGTAGAGATTTCACGGTTAAAACCAATTAGGCTCCAACGTCTCTCCTTTATAAGAACTTGGAGCGTAATGCTCCTATTCTCCAAATTCTCTTCTCTGCTTAGATTCAGAAAAGGGATTTAGGGGGTTTAATATCTGAGCTGAAAACTTTTGAATGGTGGATATCGAGATTAATGCTTGATCTTCTGTTTCTTAATATAGAGACTAACCTAATCATGTACTTGATACTTCTATTCTGAAAAGTGTATAAAATTCAACCAATTAGAGTCGCGCATATGAAACCGATAAATTAAAAATTTTGCTCGCCATTTAAAATTATATAGAGACACTCTAATTACTCTAATTTAAAAAACCGGTTTTAAGAAAAAAAATCAGAAGTGTGTCCATTGGATACTCAGATTAAGTAATCGGGATTTATGATATTTAATTCGAAAGTTTTCAGCTCTGGTCATATTCTAAATATTACACCATGGTTTAAATATTACAAAATCTATTTCATACTTGATCAGACAACGCGTTTAAGGGTACAGTTGTGAATCTGGCGTTGTTATCTTTGCATGTAGGGTCACTTAAAATACGCTTACAGTCCCTTTAATATAACCAAACAAATTTACTTTACTTACTCTGGTCTAAAGGGACTGTAAGTGTAATTTCAAGTTACCCTCAACCCCTTTTTGACTGATTATTGATCATCAAAAGCAGAGAAATCTGTGTTTTATATTATTTCTTATATATGAATAATCTTGCAAGCAAAGTATTTTAAAGATTACTGTAAAGAAATAAATTAGTTTTTTTGTACAGCTGTAGAAATATATGCATTTATACAAAGTATAAAAGATTGATTGGTAGAAATATGATAAAATCAGCATCTGAACAACAAATTATTTTCTTTAAAAATCTTTTTCTCTTGTAGAAGTTGGATTTGTCAAGTAACGGTGTAACACCGTCTGGAGTCCACCAGCTGTTAACTCGTGTAGCAGAGACAGATCGTCAGCTGACCGATCTTCTTCTAGACAACTGTCACATGGTCATTGGACAAGGTTAGATTTATACTCTCAGTTAATACCTTTATGTTGTTACCTAATCAGAGATTAATAAAGATTTCCTAATCTCTTCATGGTTCAATAAGATTCAGCAATAGAAACTTCTTAAACATTTTTCAATTCTTTGAAACATTTTATCCTTTAAAGCAAATGTTAGAGAGGGCTCTGATTTTAATTCTAGTGGCAACGATTTTTAATAATTTAGCCGGCTCTTGTTTATATTTTGAACAACGATTTTAAAAGTTCATTTTTTACCTCTGTTTTTATCATATCCTGGAATACATAAATTTGTAAGGTAATGAAGAAATGGTAAATGGAGTGACTATATTAATGGATTGGTTCTAAACAGAAATATAATACTTGTAAAGTTGAGAAGACATAGTTGATGGAGTAAGAATATTAATGGATTGGTTATAAACTGAAATTCATATTTGTTAGGTGATGCAGATATGGTTAACGGAGTTAATATATTAATAGATTGGTTCTAAATGAAACATATATTTATATGGTTATGAAGATACAGCTAATGGAGTTAAGATATTAATGGATTGGCTCTAAATTGAAATAAATATTTGTTAGGTTATATGAAGATACAGCTAATGGAGTTGAGATATTAATGGATTGGCTCTAAATTGAAATAAATATTTGTTAGGTTTTGAAGATATGGTTAATGGATTTAAGATATTAATGGATTGGCTATCAATTGAAATAAATGTTTGTTAGGTTATGAAGAAATGGTTGATGGAGTTATGATATTATGGATTGGTTCTGAACTAAAATATTTTCTAGACTATGAAGAAATGGTTAATGGAGTTAAGATATTAATGGATTGGCTCTAAATTGAAATATATATTTTTTAGGTTATGAAGAAATGGTTAATGGAGTTAAGATATTAATGGATTGGCTCTAAATTGAAATATATATTTGTTAGGTTATGAAGATATGGTTAATGGAGTTAAGATGTTAATGGATTGGCACACCAAACTGAAATATATATTTGTTAGGTTATGAAGATATGGTTAATGGAGTTAAGGTATTAATGGATTGGCACACCAAACTGAAATATATATTTGTTAGGTTATGAAGAGATGGTTAATGGAGTTAAGATATTAATGGATTGGCACACCAAACTGAAATATCTCTCATTCCCAGGTAAACATAGATGGTTTCAAAAACAGAAATTAAAACTCTGTTTATTATAAGATTTCAAAAGATTTTCTCCATAACTATTTAAGTAAACATTCCATTAAAGAGGTTTATGCCCTATTACAAACGGGTATCCTTTAAACTTATGTTGTTAACAAATGGAGTTCCATGTATAACTAATTGAAAATTCATCTTTCCTCAGTGGATTTTCTATTAGAATGACTTGTGTATTTATGTTACATGTAGCCTAAGTAAAAATTCATATGTTTAAAGGACACATTTTGAATCAAACATGTAAATTTTTAAATAGTGAGTCTTTCCTTTGTGGATTTTCTATTAGAATGACTTGTGTATTTATGTTACATGTAGCCGTATCAAAAATTCATCTTTCCTCAGTGGATTTTCTATTAGAATGACTTGTGTATTTATGTTACATGTAGCCGTAGCAAAAACTTATATGTTTAAAGGACACATTTTGAATCAAACATGTTAATTTTTAAATAGTGAGTCATTTTGAATTACGTTGACAGCCCCTTTAAACTAAATATATATGATAGAGGACAATGCTGACCTTGTGGAGCGGATTCGGAAAATCTGGATTAATAGCTGGGGGTCAACTAGTAAACAGTATTCAGATTCAACACAGAATATCAAGTTCTCAATAGCATAGTACACCTTACTTACAGTACATTACCATCTTTACAAATACAAACAAAGTACAAGTGTTTACTTCAAAACCTTTTTCAAAATGAATTTTGTAAACAATTTAGATCTGTGATATGTATATGATTATACAGATGTAATCATCTAATATTGATTTTAAAAGAATTTCTATGTTAAAATACATAATATTGCAATTTTTTAATCTACTTTGAATAAAACTTTACATATGTACATTGTACAAGACTCAACCTTTATTGTGATTGTAGACGTAGCAATAAAATAAAATGAAAATCTTAATAAGAATAATTGATGATATTTAAATTTATAATTTGCCAATTTAAGATGATAAGATTATTGAATGTATAATAATTTTGTCACTTGTAATGAAAAGTGATTTTAATGCTTTAATGAATGAGTGACATGTATTGATGATTCAACGTAAGAGTGACAATAATAAGCTAAACAGGCGGATATAATGCAGAGGCGCAACTAGGGGGAGGGGCGGCCGGGCGCGCGCCCTCCCCTAGCACCTGAGAGGGGGGGCGCCCCCCCCCTGCAGAATGAAAAGAAAGAAAGAATGGCGAAAATCAGTATCACAGGAACAAGAAAACCAAAGAGTTATTGTAGAAATTTTATTATACTATAGTTAGTTTTAAAAAATATATTTTTATCTTTCTCAATTCTCAAGGCTAAAGGCTATTGTAAACATTTAATGTAAAAAAAAGTTCTGAACTGTATTTTATTTGTGTTGAGTTTATAGAGTACTCGTAGATATCAAACTTTAAATTCTGTTGGTAAAATATCCCAAGTTTGAAATATCAAATGTTTACACCACTTGGTGCAAAGATTTAGGGATTATAATATTTGAGTTTGTGGCAAAAAATCAGTTCCAAATCTAGAGAAAATTTTGAACCTGGCAAATTTCTAACTGATTATCATATTTGATAACTAACGAGATTTATAATCTTCTTTGACAGAAGTTCTATAAAATCGAAAATGAATTTAGATTATGAATGTTGGTTAGATCAATCATTAATTCAATAACTTCAAGACAAAAGGTAACATTTTGCGCCTCTGATATAATGAATAAATAAGTGGCACTTATCATTCTCACAATTGCTTTTTTAACCATACTGAGCAAATCTTCGGAGACAAGAATGGGAATCCTTAACGACTCGTTCAGATATTCAAAAAAATTTTATTTTAGAGGTACAAAGAAGACTTCGAAAAATGCTTTAACTCTGATGTCTGCTTGTGAATTTTTCATAATTGTAATCATCTCTGGACTCTCCTCCGCCGATAATTTAAACATTCACTCTCATATTTGACATATGGTTCAAAGATCATATATTTTTAATACAACAGTAACCCCTGAGCCCAAAACTTAAGACAGGGTATCGTTATGAAAACCAGTTTAGAAACCCGGGTTTCAAGAATGGGGTTAGGCAGTTTTGTGGATATCAATATTTTTGTTGTGAAATATTATTTTATTAAGTTTCTTCATATTCTTCATTTTTTAAAATTTCTTAAATCAAAATCTACACAATTGCCAAGACCCCAAAAAGGAAACTCGGGAGTTTCGTTCAACGATACTCTTTTAAATTTCGGGCTCTGACGAATTTTACGTCCGCACAACTCATTGCGTCACAACTAGGGATGTTAACGTTTTCATTTTTCAGAAAAACGATCGTTCCGTTAAGAAAACGACGACGAAAAATCGAAAACGAAACGATCGTTTTTTTTAAAAAGTTCGTTTTTTAAAAATAACGTTTTTAAACCCTCGTTTTTAAAAATGAACGTTTTTCAAAGCGATCGTTTTATTTTATCGTTTTGTTAACGATCGTTAACGACGACCCTTCGTTAACGACAACCCTTCGTTAACGACGACCCCTTCGTTAACGAAGAGAGGAAACCGACCTGAAGGGCATCTGTACTTATCATTGAGTAGTTTTTAAAAAAAATATCAAGGAGTTATAACTCCCCCACAACTGTTAACCTTCATGTAAGATGACATTCAATAAAGTTGCATGTATTTTTTTTTCCAAAAACGACCGTTTTGATAAAGTTCGTCGTTTCGTTAACGATCGTTAACGACGACCTTTCGTTAACGATCGTTAACATAATTGTCAATAAATTTTTTTTTCAAACACAATCATAAAAAACGGTCGCAAATCTTTTTAAGAAAAACGATCGCTATTCGTTTTCTAAAAGTTCAAAACGAGTAAGTCGTTTTTAAAACGATAGTTTTTTTCGAAAATGAAATGATCGTTTTTAAAAACGAAACAAAAAACGATCGTTTACAAAAACGATTAACAATCCTAGTCACAACTTACCATTGTTTCTTCTGACCACACCTCTTTTTTACCGGGCATTGCTTCTGGGGTTTAAACTGCATTTTATAATGCCTTACACCATTTTTTTCAACTTTAGACAATATCATGTTCTTTAATATGGTTTTTTTTTTGTTTAAAATACATTTAAAAAACAAGACTAAATGATTAATTAAACCCAATTTAGCAAAGAACGGAAAATGTGTGTACCTCACTTGTCCGGACAAACCCAATTTCGTCCGGACCACACCCATTTTTCGTCCGGACCATACCCATTTTTTCGTCAGTACCACAAACATTTTTGTTGTGTTCTTATTTTGCTTATAAACTGCAACTTTTAGGTTATATTGGGCTGGAAGTTTTAAAATTTACAACTAAAATTAATACATTTTTTAGTTGGTAACATAAAGCATTTGGTTTAGGCATTATGAATTTCCATGAATTGTTTTATTCCTTTTGTACCTTCATAAAATGTTCTTCTTTTTTTAAAAAAACGGATAAAATGTTTTAAACCATTATGAAAAACATGACGTAGCTCAAAATTTCGAATAAAATAATTTAAAGTTCAGGGTGTCTCAATAAACATGGGAATTGAGAGACAATTTCGATATCGTCTTCTTAAATAATTCTTTGATTTAGTATAGTGATACCTACTGAGAGAGCTGTCATCCGTAAGATTCTCGTCTGATATGTTTACAATTTGTTTGTTTATGTTTTGACTGCATACGGTGGTTGTACCTAGTAAAACAAGAAAATTACAGTATACAAACAGAGTAAACTTGTCCGTCTTCATCTTGCAGAGACATTATATACACATATTTGCAGTCTTAACTCTAACATAAAATAAACTCTAGAAGACATGATAATACTATGGTTTTTGAAATCAGGTTTTACAATGCTAATTCTTAACAAAGACGATCTCGAATTCGTTACTGACTTCACATGTTTTTTGGGACACCCTGTATCTTAAAAAAAAGAATTTAAAAGTCTGACGAAGAAAGGTATGGTCGGACGAAATATTGGTGAATTTTGAAGTTCATTGTGGTCGGAGGCAAAAATAAGACTGACATTTTACTGACAAATCTGTATCATTAGGATTCAATAATTTCTCTGAATTCAATCCAAATAATTTTAAATTCTGGTTTATAGGGTCATCATTGTAATATTTTACCTATGTTCAGGGCTGAGCAACGCTCCAGTAACAAACGGAAGTTTATAAGAAGTTGGCTATCGTGTCCATCTTCTATTTCAACTTGCAATACATGCAAAATATTTAAGCATTTTCTCTCCGATTAAACCCAAAAAATTTTTTTTTGCTGATTTACAATGGTTTTTCGTGGATTTTCCAAAGTTTACGAAAGTCAAACAAGTTTTGAGAAAACTTATTATAATTTTAAGCATCCATTAACCTTCTAAAGGGGTCATGTGAGGTCCCGCGCAAAAGTTGAACCTGATCAGTTTAGCTGTTTGACAAACAAACAGACAAGCGAATTATATATATATATATATATATATATATATATATATATATATATATATATATATATATAGGGTGGATCAAAATAGTTGGCGGATTGAATTAGGGCCCTATGTTTTAGAAAATGACTTTTGGCTCAAGAAAATTTACAAAATAATATTTGTTCAAAGTACATATGTCATATTAAAATAGACTGTCGACTGTCAAGTAAACTTTTTGCACAGCAACCTGGCTTTAAAAATTATGCCTAAAATACAGTCTCCTGAGTTTTCTGAGGTCCGAGGACAGGTTGTTGGGGATATTTGAGGTCAGGAGAAAGGCAGAAGGCAAGGATCTAGACGCAGGATTTAGACAAGCTCAACTGTGAAGGGCCAAGTATGAAAGGGCAGGGACCAATAAAAGGCTTAGGAGTCCAGTGTGGAAAAACGTGCTTGGGAGGATAAAAAAATCACAATTAGCAAATCACTTGAAAAATAAAGGTAGTCCTTAAAATTTAGCCAACACATTTTAAAACAAGGGGCTGCAAGGATTTAGGAACACGATTTAGAGGCATTTGAAAAAAAATATTGGAGTTTAGCCATATTATTTCTGAAAAAATGTACTTTTGGCCCAAAAACGTGCTTCACCAGACCTTCGCGGACTCAGAACAAGTTTTTTTACTGAGAAGTCTCCTTTTGTGCGGGTCTATCCTCCTAAACCCAAAAATTATGTTATTTGGATCCATGCTGTTAGCGATGTTCCATTATGTTCGAGTTCCAATTTTCCACACTTGAAAAGGTGTTGGGGGCATGATCTTTTCTGGCCTGTCCTCATCATAGTCCTTCATAAAAGCAATATTGATGAGGAATATTACTAGACAGAGAAAGAGCATGCAGGGCCTACACAGAACTCCTTTGAGCTTATGCCTCAGGGTTATTATGAACAAAAAACCCCTAAATCTTGAAAAGTCAACGTCTAGTGTTCTATCTGTGTTGTTATTAATCTATGCTATTAACTAATGGAGACCCTGTTCATTTTCAAATGATTTTTTAACTTTAATAATTTATTTTAGACATCGAGTTGTGGAGCAGGTAGGAGAGAGATAAGGAGGTTTGTAGGAAGAAGGGTATAGGGGATTGCTCCCTGTGTTCCTTCATTTTATACTGTTTCCCAGTTAAGGGGGATTAAGGAAACCCATAAATGCACCCCTTATGCAAAATGGGGAGTTGTGATCCCTGAAAGCTCTCTTGAGAGGAATCTTCCATAGCAGTCCAGTCCTCACATCTGGTCGAGTAAAAAACCAGTATCGTTGTGCATGGCTTGTATTCCCACGAGGGGTTAAACTCCTCTTTTAGTGCACACGCTAAGGATGAAGTTTTGTTTTCATCTATGAATTCTTGCTTCCCCTGTAGGATACAAGATGCATAACTAAACTCAGCGCTCCTCCAGTTGTAATTCTCGGACCCCAAAGGATATGTCCGCTCTGCTTGGGAGCAGGAAGGCAACTCTCATTTTCATTTTTAAATGATTAACTATCAAAGTTTAACTGTTCATGAAAAAATGCGGAAATTAAACTAATGTAGATTTACAAGCGAATAAACCTGTTCTCTAAATTACAGTGTGTCCTGATGAACATGGGAATTTTGTAACGACTTCTATATTGTCTTTGTTCCATGCAGGATTTTTGTACATTATGTTGTAATATCCTTCTTAAAACATTTAACATCGAAGACTTGTAGTATCGGGATTTCCAATATGTGGTCTAACATTTTTTCACCTTCAAAATTGACGGAGATTGCAGTTGCAGTTTGCAGATTGCAGTTTATTAAAAATCAACAGAACTATTTAAAGTTTAATATCACGGTCAATTTTAAATATACAAGGAAGGTAAAGCACAATTTGGAAAGCTCATTAGACTTTCAAGCTTTTTTTGATGCAAGGTATGTCATTGATCAATTATCCGAAATCAAAGACCATATTCAAGTCGTCTCTTAATTCCCATGTTTATTGGGACACCCTGTATTTAAGATATTATTTAAAAGTTAGCAGTATACTTGTCAGTCCGTAGATTTAGTTAATTTAACAAAAAGATTTAAAAAAAATCAGACATCTTGCAATGACAATAAATGATAATAATAAAATTTAGTGAATAAGATCAATAATTTACGGAACAATTTATTTTTCTTTTGTGTAATCGATAGACAAGACATATATAGAAATGCAACCTGAACAATTATTTATAAACATTTACAAAGAGGAAAACAGTACAGTACAATAATCTTAGTGGCTTTGAGGTAACAGTAGATAGTTTTCTTTTACAGAGCATCTGACACCTGAGAAATATATATATAATATACAGGGTTACCCACAAAGTATGAGACTTTCAGGATGATTGTACAGAATTCATACTGTTTGTTTTCTTACATCGGTGAGCACGGGGAGCTCAGACCCCCTAAACCTCCTGATAATCAACTTTTCCGTATGTGTGAGCTTAGCCCCACTTGTAATTCAGGGGTGGAGGCCCCCCTTATCTATTTTACCTAGTATCCTGACATCTCTGCAAAGGTTTGCTCTAGCTCATCTGTGATTGCTTTAAGCTTCTCCTGCTCCTGGTACAGCTCATCCTCAAGCCGGTCAACCTAGGCAGGTAGGTAGGTAAATAGGTAGGTAGGTAGGTAGGTATGTAGGTTAGTAGGTAGGTAGGTAGGTAGGTAGGTAGGTAGGTAGGTAGGTAGGTACTAGGTAGGTAGGTAGGTAGGTGGTAAGCGGTAGGCAGACCGTAGGTAAAGAAATATGTGAAATAATAGCGTAAGGCTGTTCATTACACACTTATTTTTATCAAGCAAAGATCTGAAGAAAAATAATCAATAAGAATATTAGAGTTTTAGGGAACTTCAATTTATATCTAACTTGTTAAATCATTTCAAAACTTTTTTATCTAATGAAAAATGTACTCGCAAAAGTTTGCCAAGATAAAATTTGAATAAAATTCTATTAAAACTATATCTGTATAAAGTTCAAAAGGAGGGGTTTACAGCTTTCATATGATTAATTTTTGAAAATATTCCAGATTCTCACAATAATATTTAGTGAAATACTGAGAAAATCCAGGTGGATTAGAAATAGGAATGCATAGAAAGAATTTTAAAAATTTAGGTTCCAACATTTTTCTGTTTGAATTGATTAGCTTGGAGTTGGAGGGGGGGGGGGGGTAGAGTGTAAAATATTATTTCTAGACCCCTCCCCCCCCCCTCTCCCACCGGACTTTGTGTCTAATAAATTAACTGAAATTCCAGAAAAGTCTTCTTTCCACAAATAAATCCTCTCTAGAAATCTAGAAATGTTTTAATTTCAAAGTGAAAAGACCATAAAATTGCGAATATTTATGTAGACATAAGAATTTGTCATTTCCCTCAATTATCTCAACTCAGAAAAAAATTCCCAAAGCTAATATTCAAGTTTATTGTTTATTGTAAATGAAAAGGTTGCTTAAAAGGGGGGAAGGGTCCGTCTCCCTTGAAAATATTTGGGCGCAACTATAGAAGAAGGAGGGGGGGGGGCAACCTCTTTGTCCCTTTTATTCAATTTAAACAAAGGATTGAAAGAAATGTACCTTCGGTACATTTATCAAGGAAATATTTTCCATCTTGGGCAAATTTTAAAAGTGGTCACAATATTTCCCCCTCCCCTCTCTGACCAGGACAGGAATTTTACATAAGTATAACCAAAATACCTTTTTAAAATGCCAGGGGGGATACAATATGTTCACTGAGCTGCATGCGCAATCTTTCATGGAACTTAAATAATTATTTCAACACCCTGGCCTATTTAAGTAATGTCAAGTTATGTCATCAACATAATGACTAACACAATAACAAAGCCGGTCAGCATTCGGAATGCATAGTCCCGCTTTTCATTGGTAGAGCTTACGGTTTTACAGATATTGTGAAAAAAAACCGACTTTGGTCTTTTTATAAATAAGAAGATGTGAAGAAAACAGCTAGTCCTAGATTCGAAAATAGATAGTTTATCTGCTACCTGGACAATGCTATGGAGATCAATCATTTGAGAATAGCACCAAAGTTAACAATAAATAAATACCAACAAAATATTAAACAAAATCCTAACCTATTTAGTTTTCTTATAAGTTTGTCTGAAGATACTCAAAATTGTCCTTTACTGAGTTACCCATATACTTTTATTTTTCACATACCTCCTTCTGCAGTTTCTGTACAGATCTCTCAGCAAACTCTGCTCTGGCCTCAGCCTGCTTCAGCTTAGCGGTCAAAGTTTTAATTTGTTCCTTGTAGGACTCTTCTCTTTGGTTGGCCTTCTCTTCTGAGACCTCAAGGGACTTCAAGTTGTTACCGACAACTCTCAACTCCTCTTCCAGCTCCATGATCTTGGTCTCTCCGGTCTCTGCTCTCTCCTCTGCCCTCTCAAGATCACCTTCTACCTGAGACAGCTTTTTGGCAACCTCGTCGTACTTTTTATCTGCATCCTCAGCATGATTTCTGGCCTCCTTCAGCTCTTCTTCCAACTTGGTCATCCTCTCCTCATCTTGGATAGCTCTGTTCTCCAGAACTTTCCTCATACGCTCGGAATCATCAGCAGCTGTTGATGCTTTGTCCAGCTTCTGAGATGCAATAAGAAGTTTATCCTCACTCTTTTCCAGGTCTTCCTCAAGACCTTGAACTCTTCGGTTAAGAGCGTTCACTTCAAGCTCAGCTGCCATCAAAGCCTTCTCCTTCTCTTCAAGCTGCTGTGTGGTGGTAAGCAGCTGCTCAGTGGTCTTGTCAAGATCCACCTCCAGCTGCTGGGACTTCTTAACAAGCTCAGCAACCTCCTCCTCAGCCTTCTCCGTTCTTACTTTTGCATCCTTTGCTGCCTGCTCACAGGCATCTGCCCGGTCCATGGCATTGTCCTTCTCCACCTTCATTGCCTGCATCTTCTTCTTGATGGCGTCCATCCTGACCTGACCGTGGGAGCCCTGCAATCAATCAATTTATAGTGCACTACAGGATGAGAAATGGCACAAGAAAAGTTTTACTAACATTCATTTTTGCTATGTAGTATGTACACTTAGAAAACATAGGACAAATTTCATATAAAAACATTCTCCATGCACTTTATTTTTTAGGATAAGTCTGGGCCTTCTTCAGGTGCTAGCAGGCTTCATTGGAAAGAGTTGTAAAACAAAAAGTGTAAATGGCAAACAATGATGGCATTTAGCAAAAAAAAAGTAGAACATTAAGTGAAATAACAATTACATTTTAAATGGAATTATTTTTCCACATTTCACAAATTTTTAAGAAATAGATTAATTTTGAATTTAGTTCTAGAACTAGACACATATATTCATTTGGTGTACCGTCCTGGTTTACTACGTCTATAGTGGGCATTTGCACTGTACTTCTAGCTCTTGCCGCATATAAGTCAGTTCGCGGTACTTTCAGTGTATAGGAAAATGGAGATAAATGAATATTTCCAGGTTAAGTATACTGTATATTCTATATGTGACCCACATATGTAGAGTTTAAAAGTAAAAATACATTTTTATGTCTGGAACTCGAGGTATTTGCAATATTGTTAAAGATTTCTTGAATTTTAGGTAAACATGGGGGAGGGGGGGGGGGGGAGGAATGAGGGGGAAGAAATTGACACTGACAAATTCTGCACTGATTAGTTTAGTTTAAGTAGATTTACTAAAATGTACTTTCTCCTGTCTTTCATCTACAATGTTCTTAATTCTTGTCTTTCATCTACAATGTTCCTAATACATTCCTGCACATTTCTTACATTCATACTTTGCATATATACAATATACATACATTCATACATTTTCCTCTTATCTTGCAGATCATTTTTCACTTTTTAAATTTCCTTTGAGCTGTAATATTATATAATATATATAAATTCAATCTTTTTTAAATAGCTGTTTTTTAATGTGACAAGTTTGTTTAATCCCGCTTATCAAACAAATTACATATGCACAGGAATGTCATTTCCTGGCAGAAAAGTTAGAAAACCAATGTAAATTTACATCCCCAATGGGTTTAATGATAAGCCTGAGGGCGTAACCCAAGGATTTATCAATGAGTCATCGAAGCTTCCTTTTGGAAATTGCCCATTTGGGAAATTGTCACTTGGATAGTCCCCTTGTGAAAATGCCTTTGAAAAATACCTAGAACCTTTCGCTCAGCTATAAGACTTTATATTACAAGCTTTGGATTGTACACGGGCAGCCGTAGTACATTTGAATTTCCAAGCCAGGTCAACCTTTCCAGTACCAGTTTGTACTGTACCTGTACTAGCCGGTGCAACAAGGTTGATGCGGTCAGACTTTATGATTCAGATAGGTTGAATTTACTTTTACTAAAGGGACAGATTTGCGTGTCTATGTATTTTTAATGCATTCAAAAAAACCCTAAATCGTTTTCAACTTTTTGTAAGCTTTCAAAATATAGAAGAAAGTTTATCCATCTTATAATTATTAATCAAAGGAATTTAACAAGTCCAAACATTATTTTATTGTGATTTGTTTTAACAAGTAAATATTATAGAATTTTAAATTTATAATAAAGATCGAAATATATGCATTCCTTTGTTAAGTACAATCATGTAACACAGAACTTTTATAGTTGAATAGAATTTTTAAAACATACTACACATTCATTATTTTACGGAAAAAGAAGAATTGTACATATATCTATATATACATCCTGTAGAATATTGTACATATATCTGTATACACCCTGTAGAATATTGTACATATATCTATATATACACCCTGTAGAATATTGTACATATATCTTTGTATGCACCCTGTAGAATATTGTAACTATATCTATATATACACCCTGTAGAATATTGTACATATATCTATATATACACCCTCTAGAATATTGTACATATATCTATATATACACCCTCTAGAATATTGTAACTATATCTATATACACACCCTGTAGAATATTGTAACTATATCTATATACACACCCTGTAGAATATTGTACATATATCTATCCCTGTAGAATATTGTAACTATATCTATATACACCCTGTAGAATATTGTACATATATCTGTATACACCCTGTAGAATATTGTACATATATCTATATATATACACCCTGTAGAATATTGTACATATATCTATATATACACCCTGTAAGGAGTAAGGTACCTGTAAAGTAGCAGGTCTAGGAGAGACTGAAGGAACTGAAGGGTCAAAATGAATTGTCCGGTAATTATAGAGGAACAGAGTTCAGGGGCAGTTTTAGGGGCTAAATCAGGGATAGAATAGGGACAGTATACAAGGGGGAATAGGGACAGTAAACAAGGGGGAAAAGAGACAGTATACAAGGGGGAATAGGGACAGTATTCAAGGAGAATAGGGTCAGTATACAAGGGGGAATAGGGACAGTATACAAGGGGGAATAGAGACAGTATACAAGGGGGAATAGGGACAGTATACAGGGGGGAATAGGGACAGTATACAAGGGGGAATATGGACAGTATACAAGGGGGAATAGGGACAGTATACAAGGGAGAATAGGGACAGCATACAAGGAGAATAGAGACAGTATACAAGGGGGAATAGGGACAGTATACAAGGGGAATAGGGACAGTATACAAGGAGAATAGAGACAGTATACAAGGGGGAATAGGGACAGTATACAAGGGGGAATAAGGACAGTATACAAGGGGGAATAGAGACAGTATACAAGGGGGAATAGGGACAGTATACAAGGGGGAATAAGGACAGTATGCAAGGGGGAATAGGTACAGTATAAAAAGGGGGAATAGAGACAGCATACAAGGGGGAATAGGGACAGTATACAAGGGGGAACAGGGACAGCATACAAGGGGGAATAGGGACCGTATACAAGGGGAAATAGGGACAGTATACAAGGGGGAAATAGGGACAGTATACAAGGGGGAATAGGGACAGTATACAAGGGGAATAGGGACAGTATACAAGGGGGAATAAGGACAGTATACAAGGGGGAATGAGGACAGTATACAAGGGGGAATAGGGACCGTATACAAGGGGAATAGGGACAGTATACAAGGGGAATAGGGATACTATACAAGGGGGAATAGGGACAGTATACAAGGGGGAATAGGGACAGTATACAAGGAGAATAGAGACAGTATACAAGGGGGAATAAGGATAGTATTCAAAGGGAATAGGGACAGTATACAAGGGGGAATAGGGACAGTATACAAGGGGAATAGGGACAGTATACAAGGGGAATAGGGATAATATACAAGGGGAATAGGGACAGTATACAAGGGGGTATAGGGATACTATACAAGGGGGAATAGGGACAGTATACACGGGGGGAATAAGGACAGTATACAAGGAGAATTGGGACAGTATACAAGGGGAATAAGGACAGTATACAAGGGGGAATAGGTACAGTATACAAGGGGGAATAGGGACAGTATACAAGGGGGGAATAGGGAAAGTATTCAAGGGGGAATAGGGAAAGTATACAAGGGGAATAGGGATACTATACAAGGGGGAATAGGGACAGTATACAAGGGGGAATGCGGAAAGTATACAAGGGGAATAGGGATACTATACAAGGGGGAATAGGGACAGAATACAAGGGGGAATAGGGAAAGTATACAAGAGGAATAGGGACAGTATACAAGGGGAATAGGGACAGTATACAAGGGGAATAGGGATACTATACTAAGGGGAATATTCACATAATTTTAAGTAACAATATTCTGCGGCTTACAGGGTTCACAACTTAACGACACCTTGACCTTGTTCTATAGAGAAGTGTAGGAAAAAAGTTTTCTACTTCTTTTTTAAACCGATACAGTCCTGAGACTTCTGAATTTTTACCGCAAATTATTTAAAAGAAATAAGGTCACATGTCGTGTATCCAAATGTTCTATTTCGGTCACAACTCACGCACTGAAAACTTTGGTTGTTTTGAAATACCGGACTGACTTTTAAGCAGACTTAGAGAAAGTTGCATCGAGACTTTGGATGATAGATCGGAAAAGTCACCAAATGAATCATCTTCTTTTAGATTTAACCATTTAGAAAAAGTCCCAATAGTTGTTTAAAACACTATTTTTTTGTAAAAAAGGTTTTTAACAGTTTTTACAGACTGATTTTAAAATGTTCATTATATTACAGTTTTTAAATCCCTTTCTAATGTTTTTTTTTCAGTGACTTGAATTGCGTTTACAGTGAGGTTTTTCATTTCACTGTTCACTGGCTTTTCAATTCTTTCAATACTTCCTCTCCCGTGACTTAAAGGGATTAATGTTGATATAATTTGAAGTGAACCTTTACGGTACCCTTCGTCTTGGCAAAATTGATAATACGCTCTCGCTTTTTTACCTTTTCAAATTCGGGGAAGTCACTCTTTGGAAGAGAATAAAAGGTAACTCTGAAAATTACGTCTACGGTTTTGTTTAACTAGACGTATTTAAAGAGTACTGAAGACTATTAGGGGCTAAAATTACAATTTTTGAATTAAATGGAGTAATCACTACAAATCGTTAAGTTTTAGTTCTGTTGGGACAAGAATTCTGTGCAAACTTGTGCAATTTTTGTGCACGTGTACTTTACATCTTAGGAATGTGAATTTTGTTAGAGATAAACTAATCAGAGGTCGAATTTAAAGAATTCGAGCCGTGACTTAAATTTGAGACGCGACTCAAATATGATTGATTCCACTAAAAATTGTATTCAATATTTAAGAATTTCGCCGGCGCTCAATTGAAACCGGTTTTTAGAGGATTTAAGACGAGGCTCAAATTCATTAAATTCGAACTCTGGAATCAGAGTTGACGTGTACCTGAACCCGAATCGTCCTAAATGAACGGGCGTATTTAAGACGTACTTCGTATGTCTCCGTACTCTGTAGTGTTTGTCCGCCAGATGTCAGCACATAATCTAATTTTACTATGCTTTCTATTTTTTTTTTCGTCGAGAGGGGTCGTGTTTCACCGTGAGTAAGTGAAGACGTCATATGTTTGCAATAAGTACGGATGGCAAGATTCGGGCTCTGGCGTCAACAAGTCAGGTTGAAGTACAGGGTTACCCACAAAGAATGAGACTTCAGAGACGAATTTTATCGATCGCTTTTTCTATATTCGTATCGTAGTTCCCTATGACTTTATACTTTTTCTATACTTTGCTAAGTCATTTAGTACACTTATATAAGTCTAGATCCAAGTCCGAAAATCAAATTAAAGCTTCAGTTCGACAGAATTGAGACTTATTAGGTCGTCTTTATAGTCTTATACTACGTGGATTACCCTGCACATCAAATCCGCAACGTTCATTCGAAATGCAAAATGGGCTTAAAGAGAGGAAGTATTTGTATTTCCATGATTACTGAGGAAAAACTGGACCCACTATTGCGAGCTGTGAATGTGGACAGTATGTGCACAATAAATATGGTTACTCCAAAATATCATCTCTATTTATTGGTTGTGAAAAAATATAAAGCAATAAACAGTTAGCCGTCTAATTAATAAATCCCGTACGTGCTACATGGGCATGGGCGGTCCGCGTCAACCCTGTATCCAGCCCTGCTGATCCGTGGAATCGTGTAAATATTGTTTAGCAAAAACGCAAGAAATTCTGTTACAGAAAAAAAAAGACTTACTTACAGCATACATTCTGCTGTATGAAATTGTCCGCATAAAATTGATTCCATACTTACATTTACAACAAAATAGCGATTTGTAGTTTTAGTTAGTTTGGGCGAGGTTGGATTTTATTGACCCCTAATTTTTTAAACATGTTTTTAAGTCTTCGGTTCAAGGTTGCTTGCTCTCGATGCACTGATGCCATGTATGAGAAATGTCGTCTCCTTGGCATATATTGATAAAATCCGTATATGACGGCTCTCACTTCTATAATAACTGACGTCACATGAGGAATTTGTCATCAATGCTTAGGAGACATTTCCCGTACATTGGAGCGCATCGATTAAGCAACCTTATTATAGAACCTTGCTCCAGTTCGGAAACACCTACACGAGGGTAAAAAAATATTACTATTTTCTTTGCATTCCTATTTCCTATAAGGTATAAAATCGACATCCTGCCCTAATTTCTGTAAATTTATGGCAAAATTTTCAACCCGGACCCCGCCAGAATAACAGTTGAAGTGGGAAAGGAGACTAATCGTGTGATTAAAAGGAAAGCAACTATTTTTTCCCTTACATTGAATTTTACATTTTCTATTGAACAAAATATATATTTTCTTTATTGAACATACTGGGATTTATATTACATAAGGTTTACGTATTTCTATGTACAGTAAAATAGTACGTATCATGTACAAAAGTAGAACACAACCTTACAATTTTAAACAAAATAATATTAATATTAACACAGATCGCAAAAATCTAGGCTTAAAATCACATAAAAGAGATATTCAATTCCCGAAATACACCCCCTTCTTCTCCATCTTAATACACTTTTATTTTATTCCAAAAAACAACGTACATTTTTTTTTGGGGGGGGGGGGGGGAGATGGGGGGTGACACCCATGCTTGATAAGAAAAATAAAATTAGATCATGACCGTTTAATACATAAAAATCTGAACTAGTAAGTTGAAATGTTTTTTAAAAATGATAAAAAATATTTTCATTGAAGCAAGCATTTTTATAATAATATTAAATTTAGGCAGAAATTATTGCAACACAAGAATTTATCAAGGATTCAATTAAAAATTAAAAAAATTTAAACTGGAATACAGATTTTACAGGACTATGGACTATCGAATACTCATCCGTAGACCTGATACTGCCTGTTTGGCCTTGGTTTCTTTCTTCTTGATTACTGGGAAACATTTCCACAATCTAAATATTAAAGTTTTATTTATCTTGTGTGCCGTGTTCAAGGTTGTATAAAAAGTTAGTTTATCTCAAAGTGCTCGAAGGTTGTATAAAAAGGTTAGTTTATCTCGATGTGCCCCAAGGTTGTATAAAAAGGTTAGTTTCTCTCGATGTGCTCCAATGTACGGTAAATGTCTTCTCCTAAGATAGATAGATAAAAGCCTAATATGACGTCATTGATTATAGAGCCGTGATTGACATCATCTTAGGTTTTTATCTATCTATCCATCGGAGTACATTGGAGCGCATCGAAAGTAACCAACCTTATTATGCAACCTTGGTTAGGTTAGCTAAAGAACTGTAATAGAAAGTAAAGCTAATATGCAAAATCTTATTAGATTTTGGGTTAGTTCAGGGTTCTTCCAATAACATCAAATGATAAAAATAAACGGCCTAAAGTAGCTCGTAAAGAAGACTAAAGTAGCTCGTAAAGAAGACTAAAGTAGCTAGTAAAGAAGACTAAAGTAGCTCGTAAAGAAGACTAAAGTAGCTAGTAAAGAAGACTAAAGTAGCTCGTAAATAAAGTAGCTCGTAAAGAAGACTAAAGTAGCTAGTAAAGAAGACGTAAGCCAACTAAGAAAAATTGTATGCTCAGGCAGCAATCCTGAGAACTTTGGCAATAAGTTTTTATCAGCGTTTCGGATCCGGATCCGTATCATTTGGTCGGATCCGGATCCGTATCAGGAAACGTTGATATGGATCCGGGTAGCGCCAAAAATTAACCAAAACCATGGAATAAATAAATCAAAATGGTTCGTAAATGTATTATTTACATGACGAAAATTTTTCAAAATTATCTTTAATAATTTAATGTTTACATTTATATAATAGTAGTGACGACATTTTTAACTTTAAGATTACTCAGCGGCAAATGCTCACATGGCGGAAATTTCAAATATATAAAGTATTCGCAGAATCAAAAGTTACCTCGGATCCGGATCCGGATCTGTATCAGAGTCAGGATCCGGATCCGCATCAAAATGATACGGATCCGAAACACTGGTTTTTATAAAATCCAACTATCATTAAATTATATTTGAAGGCTATGTTCTAAGCAAATAATCCTATTTAAACTTGAATCATCTGAAAGTTTCAATAAATAAATTTTAAGTATTCACTCAAAGATATGTGAGCATCGAATGAAAATTTCATCACAAATATTGCCCACTGCATAAGGTTTCCGCTTCCGTATAAAAACCTTACGACACAATTTCTGCCTCAAATATTGAAGAAAAAGTTGACAAAAACAAAAGCACGTGAAATTCACTCTCTTCTCTTAGATCGTAATTACCTTAATGTTTCATCAGCTCCAGCAGATAGTAGAGTAGATGTGTCCGGGGATAAACAGAGGTGGAGAACCCTTTCAGTGTGACCTGTCAGCTCGGCGATCTATAAAACGTGCGATCTTATCAACGATCTATATAGGGTGTGATCATTTATAACAAGGATTTCTGGAGGGTTATCACTTTTATCAAAGAACCATGCATGAGGTTTTAAAAATTTTATCAAGGATCTTTGCAGGTTTTATCATTGCAATCAACGGTCCATACAGGTGTGATCATTTATAACAAGGATCTATTCAAGTTTTATCGTTTATATCAACGATCTATGCATGTTTTATCAGTTTAATTAATGATCAATGCAAGTTGCATAACTTTGATCAAGAATCTATGTGCAGTTTTATAATTTTTTTCAACTATCTATGCAGGTTTTGTCATTTTTATCAAAGATCTATGCAGGTTTTATCATTTTTATCAAAGATCTATGCAGGTTTTATCATTTTTCTCAAAGATCTATGCAGGTTTTATCATTTTTATCAAAGATCTATGCAGGTTTTATTATTTTTATCAAAGATCTATGCAGGTTTTATTATTTTTATCAAGGATTTATGCAGGTTTTAACATTTTTATCAAAGATCTATGCAGGTTTTATCATTTTTCTCAAAGATCTATGCAGGTTTTATCATTTTTATCAAAGATCTATGCAGGTTTTATCATTTTTATCAAAGATCTATGCAGGTTTGAACATTTTTATCAAAGATCTATGCAGGTTTTATTATTTTAATCAAAGATCTATGCAGGTTTGAAAATTTTTATCAAAGATCTATGCAGGTTTGAACATTTTTATCAAAGATCTATGCAGGTTTGAACATTTTTATCAAAGATCTATGCAGGTTTTATCATTTTTATCAAAGATCTATGCAGGTTTTAACATTTTTATCAAAGATCTATGCAAGTTTTAACATTTTTATCAACGTTCTGAAGTAACTTAAATAATCGAATATTTTAATTTTTTAGAAAAAAATCAGCCAAATCTTATTTTCGACTTTACAGCTAAAGAAGAGTTCTATCAGAATAATCTTGTAACATCTTTGATAAACTGTTAACATAATTTCAAGTGACTAGACATTCCGCCTTTCACCGATATTCTTAAAAGCGGTTTCAGATCAAGAATGCATGTGAAGATATCCATCATCTAATCATTGAAAATGAGAATTTTAAATTGAAATTTCTCAATAAAATGTATTGTGCACTTCTGCTTATGAAAAGATGGCAGAAATTTAAAATTGTAGAATTTATTACTTTAAGCTAGAAAACCGGTCAGATAATGGCTTAAAGGGAACTGCTGTGAATCAAACAATACCTTGGTCATTGAAGGATATTTCCAGATATTGATTTCGTTGCTAGGATATCCATGACTGCTTGCTAGTTCTTTATACTCCGTATTCCACACCAAACTGCAAACCTAAAATATTTAATATTTTTATCATATATTGACCAGATATTTGTTGTTAGAATTTTTGGTAAGTTTTATTTTTATTTACAAGTTCTGTTTTCCATACCAAACTGCAAACCTTACAACACATAAAAAACTAATATTGTTAATCCGTAATAGTTATCGATGGATATTGGTTGGTTTTATGTAAAACCTCTTATACCTCGTACGACAATTTTATGGTATTTTTGGAGTAGGTACAAAACAAATATTTTGCATTTCAATAAACTTTGATAAGATGGCACTTCAAGTTATTCTACTTGTATTAGATCTATTATCTTTGCAACCTGACAACATTGCAGATCGGGTTATTTCCAATACTCGGACCTAAACCTCATGCGTTGCTGTTATCTTTGCAACCTGGCAATATTATATTTCGGGCTATCTCTATCATGCAAAGTAAGCCTTTATACAATTATTTGCTCGTGCAATAATTAACACCCAAAGTAATAAACTTATTTTCTACAATGTTAATACATTTATTTACATAATCATAAATGCAAACATAACATTAAATAGAGAGAACTGATGACATAATTGTTAGCCTTGATCCCTTTCACTTATAAGGTTTCTTAGCTTGACGTTTAAGCACTCTCTCAGTTAGTTTACCGAGTCTAATGTGCATGACTGATACAGCTTTCAGTCCATCTATCAACTTTTTATCTTTACTGTTGCAGGTCTGCTGGTCAACCCGCTCCTGCATAATCTGGAGCAGATCCCAAACCTGGTTAGACAGCCTGTCACTGACCTCTTTCATAGTAGGGTCAGGATACAGCCTGTATTCTTGCTCCCAAGCCTTCCCTGTGTCCCAAACCTCAACTTGGGGTACAACAGCAGGCTGTCGGGAGCGAGTGATCTCAAGGGTAGAGGACAGGAGATCCATAATCTCCTTTCGGAGTTCCTTGACTTCTGTATCAAGCTTCTCCATCTTCTCTAGGACATCATGCATGTCCTCATCCTCTTCACTATCCTCTTCTACATCCTCAGCTACGTTCTCATCCTCTGAGGCTGGGACAGTGATAATAGGAGTGTCTCCACTGATAAGAGGAGTGAGATCAGCTGGATCAACTTCCTCTTCATCCTGCTCTACTTCCTCAATGTATGCGGGGTTCCGCACAATAACCGAAACCCTGTTCATCTTCTCCTGATGTAGCTCGTCCAGTTAAGTTCCCTCTGTATGCTGTCTGTTCGCTGTATGTAGCACAGGACCCAGAGCGGTAGTGTGCAGGAGACTTGTGTCTACTGCTACGGCTCGGGTTGTACTGATCCCTGAGACGAGATTTTAAAAGCTTAACCCGACTAAAACCCGGTCTTTGCGTCTGCTTAGACCCAAGTAAAGCTCAAGTCAAGACCCGATTTTTGGGCCTTGAGTTTAGTAAGAACCAACCCTCTTGGGTTTTACTCTCTTTAAGGCTCGAGTCTTCAGCAACTGATGATCGTAAATTTCGTAAAATCTTTTATATTTGTACATTTAAAATCTCGGGAACTATTTGTAGTGTCAAATTTTATTGAATATATAAAATAAGCATACTATGAAAATAATGTATCAACATAAAGTTTGAATTTCCGAAATTTACATCTCCTTGTCACAGCTGATCTGACAGCATTCTGTCTGCTACAGAGAGAAAGCTTGCAACACAGTCTCTCATTCGTCGAATCAGAACCAATCCTGACTTGGGTTCTATCTAAGCCCGAGTTGGGTTTTAGTCAGGTTTAAGCTTTTAAAATCTCATCTCTGGTATCCGGTTGTATTCAAGGGACTGTTCACTCTTATCAAGAACAATCCAAAGTACAACATTACGTTTTAAAAAAGTGTTTCGCTTGTTTTTCTGCTGAAACTTGATGAACGAAATAATCAAGTTTCGGTCAAAATCCACAGAACCGCAAAAATATATGTTTGCAGATCTAGATCCTTAAGAGGCCAAAATGTTGCGGCTCTAATCCTACCTGTGATTTAGTATCTAAACTGTTGATCATGGTTCCGTTCTGGCAATTCCAAATCCTAAAAATAATATATTTCATATTTTTGCTTTTTTGGCGAGAAATTTGAAATTTTGACAGGCCAGGGATATAAAAACTAATTTTTGTAATTTTGATTTTTTTGTTTTAAATTACAGAATGAAAATATTACAATAAAATGCAACACGATTTTTAACACTTCTAAAATATTTGACACGAGGTTTAGTTTAGAGGTTGAAAAATAAGAAACGAAATCATAAGATAAATTATTAGCTTTTCTCCTATTTAAGTAATTTTTTTCCCACCATGGAATGTGTGTATAGAGGGAAAGATTTGTCATAAAATAATTATCCCTACGGTTTACACTATGCAGGAACTACATATACCAAGTTAGATCCCTTCTTTTCAACTTAAACCGGTACAAAAGATAAGTGGTTAAAACAAACATACTTGATACATCTATCACTAGTTCCTCCTCCACTGGCGAGTACTCCCGGCTGCCAGGGACACCAGGCTAGTGCTCGTACAGCTGCCTGGTGCTGGGTCAAGGTCAGGTGAGGAGTAGATCCGGCGTGACAGTCTCCAGCTGTTGAGCTCCAAACACAGAGGAGGTTATCGTTCCCACCGCTAGCCAGGAACCTACCATCTGGAGACCATTCCAGGCCACAAACCTCCTTTATACATCATTATGTTAGAGTGATTGCAAGTGGTTCTGTTACAACTAACAGTGTGGTTCATTTTGGTTCGATTATCAAATCAAATCAAATCAAATCAAATCAAATCAAATCAAATCTCAAAAGTGTCAAGTGTCAAGTGTCAAGTGTCAAGTGTCAAGTGTCAAGTGTCAAGTGTCAAGTGTCAAGTGTCAAGTGTCAAGTGTCAAGTGTCAAAACTCAACACTTAGTAGTCAAGGATTGAAAAAACCCACCTGAGTGTGTGCATCTGATCGTCCGACCAAAAAATCTGCCACTCTAACATCACTATGGAGTATAGACCCGTCCCTACTCCCGGAGGAGAGAATGTACTGGTTCCAGGCCAGGCTAGATACACGGCTGCTATGCCCAGTCATTACACGGCTTCTCTTAGCTCGCTCTACATCCCACAGCTGCACCTACAAACAAACAAGTTCTGATGAACTAGAGTTTCAGTGTTCCTCAATCCGAAATAAAAATTCTAGGTTCTCTGTAAAAGTAAATTGAAGATTTTTGCTTCAGAAATAATTTAGAGGAAATTGACAGAATTAAACAACCACTTTTCAAGGTAAAATACCGACGGTATCTTCCTCATAAATGACAGAAAAAGTTTCAAATGGTCGTATATTGGTCATGTCCCTATTCTATTTTCTATTTTTTCCCTATCTTAATTCATTAATTTCACGATTTCAAAAAACACATTTTTGAAGTGAGTATTATTTGCAGGCTCCTTTTAACCCCGGAGAAACGTTTTTCCTTCTAAGGTCGAGAATAAAAGTTATACTTGATCTAAATTCAAATCATTTTCAAAACTATCTCTTAAGTGTGAATAAAATTATCGCACGCCATTTCTAATGATACAAGATATTTAATAAATTTTTACATTTTACTTTTTGTTATTTTAATACAAAAAAAGGGATTAACTTAAACAAAAAATAAGTCCGCATTTTTACCTCTCCAGAACTGCTGCCTACAGCCAAATAGTTTCCTTCAGCAATCCATCTTACACTGCATACATAGTCATCTCCTGAACATATCTTAGTTAATTCCTAAACATGTCTTGTTTAATTCCTGAACATATCTTAGTTTATTCCTGAACATATATCATTGTTAATTCCTGAACATATCAGAGTTAGTTCCTCAACATATCTTGAGTTGATTCCTGAACATATCGTAGTTAATTCCTAAACACATCATAGTTGATTTCTGAACCAATCATAGATGATTCCTGAACTATTTTAGTTTACTCCTGAACATTTCATAATTAATTCCTGAACATATATTAGAATTCCTGAACATATCTTCAGGGTGGCAAAAACTTAGAGAAAAATCCGTAGATTTTCAGTAAGAAATCCGTACAATCCGTAGATGTATGGAGAAAAAATTCGTACAATCCGTACATAAAGATCCGTACAATCCAAACATAAAAATCCGAAAAATCCAAACAATCCGTCAAAAAAAAAATTAGCTTTCAGAAAAAAATCCAAAATAAAAAATTTTATTTCTCATTTCTTTTATCATTCAGCTTTCTTTGTGTTCGTATGTGAGCAAATACTGACCTTAATGACTGCACTGTGCAGAGACGAAGATAATAAAGCCGGATGAAAAAAAATCACGATAAAATAAAAAATGCAATTTAAAAATCTGCTTGCTTTTTATGTTTTTACTTTTATGTAAACTATTCTTTAAATTTTCTTAATTGAAATGAGTATTGATTACCCTTATTTGCTAAGCTTAAAACTCATTATTTAGCAATAATAAATAGCCTTATGTATTAATTAAACAATCCTTAACCTTAAAACTTTATAAGATTTAAAGTTGCGATGATTTTTGTGAAATCTTTTTAACTTTATCAACAATCACCAGTCAACAGTGTTCCCAATAAACATGGGAATTATGTGACGACTTTTAGAAAGTCTTTGATTTTAAATTGTCATATTGATATTGATATAACAACCAAGGAGTTTACGAAGGCAGACCACATTTCGGAAAGTTTAAAAACATGTACATGTAAATGATGACGACGTCTGAATTCCCATGTTTATTAAGAACACATTATATAACATGACAAGCAACTAGGATTTGTTTGGTTTTAACTTCGTTAAATCCGGCTCTTTGTACTTTTTTCCGGGTAACTTATCAATTTCAGAAATATCTTAATTTTAAATGAAAAAAGAGAAATTTCATCCTAAGGAGAAGTGACTGTATTATAAAAAAGGAAGAACATTTCAAAATAAGATAATCTCTAATCCCCTTCCGTTCATAATGGATCAAAATTCTTTAGGTTTAGTACATGCGCTCTTCTTTCTGGGCCTCACACTTTTTAACAGAGATTGTCTGGTGTTTTTAAGTTTAATTTTTCACATTTTATTTTCAATTGTTATTAAATTATGAAAAAATTGACAGATTTTTTATGAATTAAAAAAAAGTGAACTGATAATCTGAGGTTTCTTTTTAAGCTAAAATTTTGGATAATCAATAACTATTTTTTGAACTTGAGCAAACTAAAAATAAAATTGGCATTTTTAAAAATAAACAAAAGAAAGCTATGGTACCGACATATTTAATGCAAACTTTGTTCAGTCGAAAAAATTAGCTATTTTTTATCAATCGGTACATTCCACAGCTCGCGTTTTTATCACAAATATTTGATCTAAATTATCTAAATTTTACAAATTGGTTGTAACAAAAAAAGTTAAGATACATAGAAATAAAAAATTTACACCTGGAAATAACTGAAATTTTTTGCGTTTCAATGACACCTTGATTGTGAAAATCAGACTAAAATTGTTCCCTCAGAACCAAATACCCATACCGCAAGGTTATATTTTCATGGGACTTCTGGAACAAATTCTCGAATGAACACTTTTTGAACATATTTCGAAAAGATTAAAGAATGAATTTTGATTGTCAATTGAAACAACAATCAACCTAATATAATTCGGAATGAAGGTAATAAGTTAAACTTCATTTTAACGACTTTTTTGAAAATTTTCATACAATTGCTTTTTCGAGAAAAATAATGTTTTCCGGGCTAAAAATCAAGAGAATCCGTACAATTTGAGACATTATCCGTACAATCCGTACAATTTTTTGGTAAAAATAAAAAAAATCCGTACAATCCGTACATTTTGGCCACCTTGTATATTAGTTGATTTAAAATTCTAAACATGTGCTCCAAGAGCAATTTCTAGGTGACCTACCTTCCATTGAGAGCAAGGGTGTTATACTTCCACTGATTGCATTCCAAATATATACATGTGCTCCGAGAGCAACTGCTAAATGATTATTACAACTCCAATCCACCAGGTTCAAGTAATAATCATTCAAGAGATCCGGGGCATCCAGTATCCTTTCGGCATCCTGCAATAAACAAGGTATCATTAAAGAGACTGTAAGCGTAATTTCAAGTGACCCTCCGTGAAGATGCCAATGCCTGATTTACAACGATACCCTTAAAAAGCTTGGTTTGATTGTAATTGTTGATTGGTAATTGTTCCCTGTTTTCCCTTTACTGACGCCTCTTGAAAGTTTTTTTTTACATAATAGAGATAAAAATTTCATAGTTCTAACCAGGGGGCGGGCATAACTCTCCTAATTTTGACTGGCTAGGTTTATACTGTACAGTGAATATTGTCGAAAAATGTTTCCTTATGACTGAGTTGGTATCATAGAGTACAGTGGGTTTAATCCTAAGTACATCTATTTGTACGGTATTGTGTGGACAATTAATTCTAATATTTTTCAACAATGAGATATTGTAGTGTCAAAAATTGTGTGAACAACGATGTTTCGGGTTAAGAAATTTTTCATAACATACGAAAATATATGGATAGAACAAGTTATCTGGAAGACAAAACACCCAATTTTTATATGCAGTGAACATTTTGACAAAAATTGTTATAGAAACAAAGAAAGCAAAATACTCAGAAATGGTGCAGTTCCCTCTATATTTAAAATGGGTTGTGTGAACAACTCATTACAGGTCGCAAGGCATGACCATTCATACCAAATTAAGTCTAACCTAATTTAGATCTATTATTAGTTCAGAATTGCTTTTCATTCTAAAAGGCAGAAACCAATATTCCTAAGAGTTAATGCACAATGTAGATTTCAGAAGTAAAGAATTTGATAAGAAACAAGATGTTAAAGGAGAAGGATTTTTTTTTTTTTTCTCTATTTGCCATGTCTCATTTTTATACAAAAATCATTTGGGCTTGTTTTCTTTGCTTGAATATTGTAGGCTTCTCTTTCAAACAATTATGTCTTAAAACACTGATCTACGAATTATGATCCCCCCAGGTAGAATTTCTGATCGGATCATTGTGTACAGTGGCTATACAACAAGAAGTCTAAAATTCCAGATGTCTCCTCTATTACTAATATCTCGATGGTTCTAACAAATCAAGGTTTATTTTGATCTTAAAAAGCTCATTAATGGATCTACTCGTAGATAAGGACAGCTACCAGAAGCTTTAAAAATGCTACTAAAAAAATCAGAACTTCTTCTAGAAGAATCAGGACTGCTACTAAAATCTTCGAAACTACTGCCAGAAGCATCAGGACTACAACCAACAGCTTTATGACAACTGCCACAAGTTTCAGGGCTTCTACTAGACGCTCAAAGACAGCTGCCAGAAGCTTCAAGTTTGCTACAATGCTTCAGACCTGCTCCCAGAAGCTTCAGTACTGCTACCAATACATTCATGACTGCTGCTTTAGTTTCAAATTAAACTTGTTAGGAGCTTATCTGATTATCAAAATTTCAGGCATTACCTAGGCAATTCGCCTAGGGCTTTCAAACTTTGATACAATATGCATTACTACATATTTGACCGACATATCTACCTGTTTGACCAGTATCTACCTGTTTGACCAGTATCTACCTATTTGACCCGGTATCTACATATTTGACAGATATCTACATATTTGACAGGTATCTACCTATTTGACCAATGTCTACCTATTTGACCGATATCTACCTGTGGTATATGACGGGTGGTTTTCCTGGCCGAATCTATAGGTTTAGAAGCACTGTACAGAACCTTCATATTATTCGCGTATCCATCAGAAGGAATGGGTGCCTAGGATATTCTAATGTTAGGCATTTTTTTATCCGTTTTATACATTCTTATGTTATGGGCTTTAAGAGGGTTCCAAACAAAAAAGTCGTTTGTTCAAGCTTTATCTTCCGCCAGAGTTAACTTTTTTCATAATTTTAGCTTTAAAGCATAAGACCTTAAAGTTTGTTAAACTTGGAACAATGAACATCACTTTAATTTTTTTTAGATTTTTATAAAATCTTAAATTCTTATTTATTTTACCCATCATTAATTTTTCTAACCTTAGTATTGTAAGCTAGTATCCTTGTTGTGGAGGTATCCTGGATATTTAAGTTCTCCTGTAAAACCTAAAATATAAAATAGTAATATTTTGTTGAACCTTTAAAGCCAAACAAAAATGTGAGAAAGTTATTTGATAAGATTTTAAAAACTCCAAATTGAAAAAAACCTTAATTTACAAGATTGGTCATTTCTCAAAAAATACAGTTTCATCACTATTAGACGAACCCTTAGATCTTCATAAGTTTTCAACTCACCCTTTGATATTCTCGTTTAGAGGGGGACATCATTTCTTGCTCGTTTTCATGTACACCCTGTAATAATAATTACTTTAAATTTCTCGTTTTCATGTACACCCTGTAATAGTAATTACTTTAAATTACTCGTTTTCATGTACACCTTGTAATAATAATTACTTTTAATTGCTCGTTGTCATGTACACACGGTAATAATAATTACGTTAAATTGCTTGTTTTCATGTACACCCTGTAATAATAATAACTTTAAATTGCTCGTTTTCAAGAACACGCTGTAATTATAATTTCTGTTATTGCGCACAAGGGTGTATATTTTCGGGAAAACTAATTCCCCCCCCCTTGGAAAATGTTTTTTTAAATGTGAAAATGCGGAGCTCACATTTTATTGATGTTTTATTTGCTGAATGTGGGAAAATGAATATTTTTTTTTTTTTTTTTTTTTGGGGGGGGGGGGGGGTGAATAATGACGTGTTAGGTCAGGGTTCCTCCCAGAGCAAATTTGAGTCAGTTTACCCAACTGACCTGCCACTTTCAGATTTGATATTTTTGGGCAAAAATCTGCCAATTTAGGGGGGAAAAATGCCAATTTAGAGAACTAATCTGCCAATTTAGGGGAAAAGCTACCAATTAACGCGCATAAAATATGCCACAAACATAATGTTAATGTATGAAATCTTCCACACAAATCATGAATTAGCTTTAAATCTGCCACAAACATAATCTTAAAGCATGAAATCTGCAATAAAAATTATGAATGAGCTTTAAATCTGCCATAAACATAAACTTAATGCATGAAATCTGCCACACAAATTATGAATGAGCTTTAAATCGGCCACAAACATCATCTATATGCATGAAATCTGCCACAAACATAATCTTAATTCATGAAATCTGCCACAAAAATAATGATTGAGCTTTAAATCTGCCACAAACATAATCTTAAAGCATGAAATCTGCCACAAAAATAATGAATGAGCTAAAAAATGGCACAAAAAAATGTTAACACATAAGAAATGCCTCAAGTTTTCACTGAAAGTATTCAGATGCATAAAATCTGCCACAAAAAAATCACCAATAAGGGTAAAATCTGCAAAAAAATGTTAACACATAAGAAATTATATAGAAAGTTATACCCTGGGCCTGACACACCTCTATCTAAAACTAAAAAGAATTGCCACACATGAAATTAAAGCTTGGAAACTTAAATCCTAAATGCATATAATCTGCCACAAAAATTTATTAACAAGCTTGAAATCTGTCACAAAATTGTTTGGCACAAAAAAATGCCACAATTGCTATACCAGCTGACACATGCAATCAAAGCTTAGAACTTATGCCACCTTAAATATTAGGGTGGGGGCGGTGAATTTTCTAATGATTCCCTCCCACCATCATGCAGCTGTAAAGCCAGTTGCTTGTAGGTCGGATGTGTAGTTTAGCGGATTTGACGTAAATCAGAAGTTGAGTATAGCGGATGTGCGTAGGTCGAAAGATACGCCATCAGTTCTGCTAAGGGTGAACGCGCAAAAAGTGTAAATCTGAGGCCTTTTCTGTTATTGGTTAAAGTTTTCGCGGGCTGTGTGCAAATTCTGTCGCTTTTTCATTGTAATTGGTTAAATTAAGCGTCAAACATGTGTTCCCCCTTTTAAAAAGCTAATCTGTGCACATACATGACTTCACAAAAAATTTTGAACAATAAAATTTAAAAAAAAACCCCAAAGTTTCATGAAAAACAGTAATGAAAATCTTATGGGAGGGACATGGTCATTGACCTTTTAACAACACCAAAACGCTCTATTCTACTACCAAAATCCAAAAAATTTCTCTGCAAGGGGGGGCTCTGCCTCCTTTCAACCCCCAACCGCAGAAAACTTCTTCGAAGTTTTCGCGGGCTGTGTGTAAACTCTGCCACTTTTTGATTGTAATTGGTTAAATTAAGCGTCACACATATATTCCCCCTTTTCAAAGCTAATCTGTGCAACTTGACTTCAAAAGAAATCTTAAACAATAAAATATAAAAAAAGTTTCATGAAGAATAGTAATGAAATCTTTAAGGGGGGGACCTGATTATTAACCTTTTTACAGAACCAATAATGCTCTATTCTACTAATAAAATCCAAAAATTTTCTCTTCTTCTGTGTGTAAATTCTGTCGCTTTTTTATTGTAATTGGTTAAATTAAGCGTCACACATGTATTCCCCATTTTCAAAAGCTAATCTGTGCACATACTTGACTTCAAAAAGAAATCTTAAACAATAAAATATAAAAACCCCAAAGTTTCATGAAAAATAGAAGTGAATATCTTATTTTATGATCCTGGTTATTGACCTTTTTACAGCACCAAAACGCTCTATTTTACTAAGAAGTCACAAAATTTTCTCTACAAGGGGGCTCTGCCCCCCTTGCGACCCCCCTGTGTAAATTCTGCCAATTTTTGAAAATCTGCCACTTTTGCTTTTATCCTGACCTGCCACAAAAAACCTGGGAGGAACCCTGTGTTAGATAATAAGTATAAAAAAGAATGGAACGATTGTCTTTTGGTTTCCGATTTTCATTTTCTCCCTTATCATCAAAAATAATTTTTGCTATTCTAAAAAAACCTTTATAGTTTATACCCCTGCACATTTAAAAATTATATGTGAAAGCTTTCATCAAATGGACTGTCTGCGTATTTACATCGGTAACTTTGAAACCTTTCTGAGAAAAATGTAGAAGAAAACGTCGTCTTTCTTGAAATGCGTTACTGTTAAGTTCTAATAATTTTTCCATTGTTTCATAAGAGTATGAAATGCAGAAGTCAGTTCAGCGGAGAAACCACTAATAACAGTTAATGGACAAAAAACATGGATATCTTATTCATACTTGATCAGACAAGGCATTCAAGGGTTCCGTTGTAAATCGGGCATTGTCATCCTTGTACGGAGTGTTACTAGAAATTACGCTTTAACTTTTATCTAATATATTTTACAAACCTCTTTCATAATCTTGTAGTGTGCTGCTTCTAGATCCATGTTACTTCTGTTCGGGATAAACCTAGAATTAAAAAGAATATAAAAAATTAGAAGTAATTGCCTATACTATCTATACTATTGCTTGAATATATAAAAACAATTAAGGTGTCCAACTCAATTCTCCATTCGCATTAACGATTTAAGACAGAGGTTTTGATTGTCAGTATCCAACACAAAGGATCGGGATTATGAGAATCCAACACAAAGTTTCCCAGGACTTAATACCTGTATGTACAGCTTATCGTGTTTTCGATTATGCCAGATGTTCTTAAAAATTGAAGAAAAAAAAAATCGAATAATGCCAAAGCTTCCCATAATTCATCTCTCATCCTTCATCTCTCATCTCTCATCTCTCATACTTCATCTTTTATCTTTTATCTCTCATCTCTCACCTCTCATCCTTCATCTTTTATCTTTTATCTTTTGGGGGGGGGAGGGGGATTTATATCTGAAGAAGATATATCGTTAAATCCACAAACCTGTCTCCTGGAGTTTTCCTGCCCGGAGTACCATCCTTAGATCCTCCTCCACCCAGCCGACCAGGAGACTTCCTGATTGAGGGACGCATCACATTACTGGATCAAGGGGTCAATATTTTTAAGAAATTATTCTTGAAGCTCTGGGGGAAATAAGACAACATTTGGGACATCAAAATGTTAACTTTTTCATCCTCTTTAAAACTTTTAACCCAAAATTTTATTCATTTTCATTTAAACAATCATTTAAGGGTGGGGCGGGGTAATTTCTCAAGAAAATATATAACCCAAATTTGTATAAAAAAGGAAATAACATTATGTTTAACAGTGGATTCCATTTCTAATTTCAGATTGAAAAAAAGGCAGAACAAGAAAGATTTGAGTTTTTAAACTTTCATAATTTTTATTTCGTATTGTAATTATTTTAGTAGAAAATATTGAGGTTCTTTTCTTCAATATTTTTTCAATTGGTTACTTTTTAATGTTTAATTTTAGAAGCATGGCTCAACTTTGAACTGGCAGCTTCAATCCGTTCTTCTCTACAAAGACTCTCAATCATTAAATTTTTCCTTAAATACCAGTTCAAACATTTCTAATAAGTGGGAATGGAACAATTTTTCAAAACTTTAAAGTTTTATACCTGGGGGTCTTTGAAGGTGTTTTCCTGGTTAGTGGATCTCCGGATCTCTTCAGGCTTGTATTAAAAATGCCTAAAATAAACAGCTTTTCAATAATATATTTTTCTACCTTTAAAAAGCAATTATTGAATTTAAATTTGAAGAAGGACGATCCGTTTTGTTGTGTCTATTTAGCGCACAACATAGTTTCGAGAATATGATGTGAATAAAAGATGAAAAAATGAACAATTAAAGGGATTGAAAACATAATTTTAAGTGACCCTCCATGCAAGAATATCAATGCCTGATTTACAAGTCTAATCGCGATCGAATGAATTAGATATGTATGTTTCTGTTTATTTAAACTGTTTATTTTCATTTGTGGTTTCTGTACAAAATTGACTTGTGCATTTCTTACACAACGGTGAAATTCCTGGAAAACACAACGTTATCTTGCACATATTTGATCAGATTTGCATAAAGGGTCAAATGAAATTACACGTACAGTCCCTTTAATTACGTAATTGTTAAATATTTCTGAATAAAAAAATATCTGACCTAGACTGGTGTTTAATGTAAAGGAACTGGTGAAGGAGCTTTCTAGAACCTTCCTCTGAAATCTAAATAAAACATTTCAGATATAAGTTGGTTAATCAGGATTGGTTTAATACATTTTGGGGCCGATCGCTGTGGCTAGGACTGGCAGGGGGCCATGTGTCACATAAAGGATGGAAGGGGGGGGGGGGGTCCAAAAATCGTTCTCTAGGACAGACCCCAAACCCCAGAATGTAATTTGAATAAATGTTTACAAGAATCCAGAATTTTGAGCTACATATTTTCCAAGCCTGGCTAATTACATAGTAAACGATTTTAGGCCCCCCCCCCTCATATCAATTTTTGTACACATGGATCTTATATTTTAGAACATGGATATAACAAACCATGTGGCCGCAGCACTCGGCCCCTAGCCTGTTCTAGCCGCGGCGCTCGGCCTCCTAGCCTTTCCTTTTTTTAAATTGTTGAAAATGAAGGCCCGTCCTGGCCGCAGCGCTCGGCCCCCTATCCAAAAACCGTATACTAGGACGGACCCCAAGCCTGCATCCTTCCTGCTAATTCTTCTGACGAAAAATAAAAAATGTTACCTATCAATTCCTTTACCACCTCTTAACGAAGAATCCATTTTTGATTATTTTCGCTATATCTAGTTTGATCTTGCTTTTCAGGATGAAATCTGAAAAAGAATTGAAAAATATATGTAAATTAACAATGTAATGATAATAATAATAATAATAGTTAAGGCTCTCACAAAACTTTACATTTTACCAAATATCATTATAATCACTGATAACAAACACATTTGTTAACTGCAGTTGCGCAATGGAATAAAATTAGACGATATCGTCATGTTCTCAGGACTCTAAGGAATTTGTGTACTTTCCGTTTATAACTTTATATTTAAATCTACCCGCTTACACTGTTTCAGGTCATATGATGTAATCTCGGCTTCTCATTGGTCAGATTCAGAATACTCTTCTCTGATTGGCCAAACCCTTCATAATACTCGCTTGTGATTGGTCCAACTGAACAGCTGTTATATAACCGCAGGAAACGGACATTTAAACTATTTTAACCCAACGGGAATTTATTCATTTATGGGAAATTTGATTTTAAACTGCACCATCAAGTTTAATTAATTTGCATGATAATGGTTTAGTACAATACCCGAGTTTATACACTAATCTGTCAAACTTAGATTAAAGTCTTGTTATAATTGGGGGGGCCGCGGGGGGAGGGGGAAATAACTGTAAAATATTGTGAGGAGGGCCGGTGGAGGGGGGGAAGGTGACCCGCCCCCGTATTACCTCCGAGTCCGACTCAAAGATGACATCTCAAAACGGGATTTGCGTCATCATAGCACTGTGCCTTCCGACCCATCACCCGTTTTGGCTTCCGGCAATATTTTTGTATATTCTAATAATTCTAATTATAGACGAATGCAGCATTTATTCAAATTTAAGCCGTCATATACCCAGCTAACAAAAAAACCGACTTCGGTTATATTGCCTCTTATGTACAACAGGCTTTGCTAGAGTTGGGCGGAGCTTGATCATCATGTCTGATGTAGGTCCTGGCGCGTATACTATAAATGTCACCCACGGCCACCTGGATCTGTCGTACATATGATATGTAATCTGTATGACAGCGCAGATATGAGCGCCATATCTAAACACTTTGATTTTTGTACATATGTAGTATATACTAAATTGAATGGTTTCTTACCGATGTAGAATGTAGACATTTGTGAAAATGTCACCTATTTACAATGTAGATATTGTATTGGTTGGATTTACAACAGGCTTCTTGGTTGGATTCACAACAGACTCATTGGTTGGATCACAACAGACTCCTTGGTTGGATTAACAACAGACTCAATTGGTTGGATTCACAACAGACTCAATTGGTTGGATTTACAACAGACTCCTTGGTTGGATTCACAACAGGCTTTCTGGTTGGATTCACAACAGACTCCTTGGTTGGATTAACAACAGACTCAATTGGTTGGATTCAAAACAGACTCCATGGTTGGATTCACATCAGGCTCCTTGGTTGGATTCACAACAGACTCAATTGCTTGGATTCACAACATTTTGTTTATAAAGAAGACACTTCGAAAAATGCTTCGGCGCAGAACTTAATCTGGTAGTTTAGGCGGCTTAAGTCTTCCTCCCCCCGTTTATCCTTGAAATCATCTCTGGATTGACCCATCCAACATCTCAGAACAAAACCCTTCAGCTTATAACTTAAAATTTCCCTTCAATATTTAAAATTATAACTTTTTTTACAGGATCCTATATTTTTATTTTTATTCAACAGTAACTCTGACATTTTACAAAAACTTTAAAATTATCAATTTGTTGATCAGTTTCCCCAAATTTTTGGTCCGTTTTCTCGTATTTTTGATCCGTTTCCCTCTTTTTTCTTTTAAAATCTTAATTTGTTGATCGGTTTCCTAACACTTTTGGTTCGTTCTTAATATTTTTGATCTGTATCATGCTTTTTTAAAAAACTGTTTAATTTAATCCCAATTTGTTGATCGGTTTCCTAAAATTTTTGATCCATTTCTTCATATTTTAATTATTTTATCCATTTCCGCTTTTTTAAAAAAAACTTTTAAGATCTCATTTTGTTGATCGATTTCCTCAAATTTTTGGACCAGTTCCTCTTTTTTTGACCCGTTTCCCCTGATTACAAAAACTTTAAAAAGTTTGATTGGTTTCTTCAAAATGATGGTTTTTTCCTCATATTATTTATCCGTTTCCACTTTAATCCCTATATCTTTGCAACCAAATGTTGTCAACCTTAGATGTGTCAAACTTTGAATTCTGTTAGAAAAATAATCTTAGTTTAAAATATAAAGGTTGTACCATCAGGATACACAGAGATATGGATTGGAAAATTTTAGTTTGTGGAGAAAAAGACTTACATCCTCTCAGGACATGTTCAGAGTTGATCAAGTGTAATTATGACAAAATACAAACCGAAAAACTAAAAGACAATTTTTAAAGAACTGAATTTTTGTCACTAACTTAAATTTCATAATCCCTTTATCATTGCAACCTGATGGTGTAAACCTTCGATATTCAAAACTTGAATATTTGTGCTTACAGAATTCATAGTTTAAAATAACAAAGGTCTACAACGTTTAGTTGCACAGACATAAGGATTATAAAATCTCTTAAATCTCATCTCTAATCTTTCATCTCTTATCTCTCATCTCTCATCGTTCACCTCTCATCCTTCATCTATTATCTCTCATCTCTCATCCTTCATCTCTCATCTGTCATCTGTCATCTCTCATCTCTCATCTCTCATCTCTCATCTCTCATCCTTCATCTCTCATCTCTCATCTCTCATACTTCATCTTTTATCTTTTATCTCTCATCTCTCACCTCTCATCCTTCATCTTTTATCTTTTATCTTTTATCTCTCATCTCTCATCCTTCATCTTTTATCTTTTATCTCTCATCTCTCATCCTTCATCTCTCATCTCGTAATTCTCATCTCGTATCTCTCATCTTGTACCTCTCATCTCTTTTCTCTTATCTCTCATCTCTTGGGATTATGTAAAGTCATGTGGACACTCCGTTATAGTAATTAATGATGATAACAAAAGCTCAGCAAAAACCTAACCTTGATTTCAAATTTATAAATATGATGTATATAAAATCGATATTGTGTTATGTTTTGTCCAGTTCGTCCAGTTCTGGCTGTTAAAGTACTTTTTTTCCAGAAAAAATTGGTCCTCATTTTGCTGTGAAAAGTTTTAGGAAAAACACCCTGATTTGGCAACTTTTTGTCGTTGATTGGCCGTGAAACTTTGGTCCCGATTTGACTGTGAAAAAAATCTTGGTCCCGATTTGGCTGTGAAAAAAATCTTGGTATCGATTTGACTGTGAAAAAAATCTTGGTCTCGATTTGGCCGATAGAATCAAGTGTTCTGAAAATTGAGTGACTGAAGTCGTTTTCTCAGATCAGCACAGTAAAAACCATAACACTTTGAAATAGAAAGACGAAATTTAGATTCATAATATGACATTAAACATGGGCCTATGTCAATTGTCCTCCAATAATTTGTCCTACAAATCATTTGTCCTATGCAGGGCGGTAAAACTGCAATTTCCTAATAAAAGCTTCAGATTTGTGTCTATTCTTATGTCTTAAATCATACTTAAGCCATGCTTACAGGTATTAGATTTAGGTTAAAATTTTTTGTAAAAGATATCAAACATTAAACTTTAAATGTTTTATAGCTAAGCTATCATCTTATGTCTTAGTTGAAGTGTTTGAATTCTATCGTGTAATAATTTCAGACAATTATTTCCCTTGCATTAAAAAAGAAAAGGAATTTTCTTCAAACTAACATTTTATTTCATAAAAAAAGGCAACAGATTATATTTTCTTTAAAGTAAAATGTGACCGAAACTTTCATTAAAACTTTTACACCAAACTCCAAACCATTTAAGTTGCGAAATTTCAACTCCAAGTGGCAGGGTCAGTGATACATCCTTGTCTCCACTAAATTTTTCCAATTTTTGAATTATATGGACGTTAACACCTGCACTTGGGTATGGTAAACATACACCTCCAGGCGCGGTCCCATTCAATGCAGGGTTTTCATAGAAGCTCCCCTCCAGTCCATTCCCATCATAGTTAAACGTTCTTATCAGGACTCCTTCTTTAGCAAGAGCGAACAAATTTTCTAATTTTGTAAATAAATCAATGCCCGCACTTGGAAAGGGTATTAATATACCCTCCACTGATGGCCCATCAACTAAAGTACTAGCAAAGAAAAACGTTGCTGGTGCAGTCCCATCGTAAATAAACTTCTTAATCAGGAGTTTGTTTGTTCCAACAGCGTACACATCTCCTGACACATCATGCATCTCAGTACTAAGTTTTCCAAGGAACATTTCTGGATGCTGTTGAACATTGGCAAGATGATTTTGATGTTCTCCACCTTGAGGCTGATGCCGATGGTGTACAAGCTTGTTTTTGACGCACCTAACCATCTTTCTTGATCCAGGTTCACAGATTTTTCTTTACAACAGAGTAATAATATCTTTTGAAAGAAGCAAAATAGAGAAAAGTATACTGTATATTGTATAAGCACAGTAAAACTCTAGATAACCCAGAATAATATAAATTTATCAATGGCTTCAAAGTGGGACTGAGCAAGTTCCCATTTTTTTTTTAATTGTTCCATTCTGTTCTATAAAGAGGGCCTTCAGCTAGATGGGTTGTTCTCATTCCTTTTTTCCCAATCATTCCGTTCTTGTTCTGTTCCGTTCACTTCTTGGTGTTCCTAGTCAAAGAACGGTTCCATCCCCATTCTGTTCTTAGTCAAGAACGTTTCCATCCCCCGTTTCTTAAAAGGGTTGGGATATAATTTGTAGATTAAAAAAGAACGATTAATTTTCATAATCAATATTTCAATAATATTAAAAAGATATATAAAAAATTATAGAAAACAATTTATTTCAACCTTACTCTCCCCTCCCTCACGGGAGAGGGAGGCCGGGGAAGGGGGGGTTCAGAGTGTGGGGGGGTCAGGTGATGAAATTAAAAAAAATCTTTTGATTATTTCTAGATGATTTAGAACACATTCCTGATTTAAAATGCATTCCAACTTAGAATGATGTTCTTAATAATAAGAAGGCGTTCCTGATTTTAACGTTCTTTTCAAGCATGATTTCCGTTTCGTTCTTTTACTAATCGTTCCAATATTTTTAAGAACGCCTTCTAGGCATTAGTTTTTTTTGGAATGGTGGGATCATTCTTGATAGGTCCACTTGTTCTTGTGAAAGAACAATCATTCCCCAGGAATGACGCCCATCTCTACTTGAAAGCCATCTTTGACCATAAAAATAGTTTGTGACATTTAACATTCATCTAACCTGATTTAAGCAATTTTTTTTATAAAATAGTTGTTGCTCTCAAAAATACCAGAGAATACCAGAATTATGTTTAAATTTGAATTTATTAAATAAAACCATGAACATTTCTTATTCTGAACAAAATCATCAAGATCTCCAGTAATTATTTAAGCGCAAAAATGGCGACCCCATTTTGAAAATGGCAAGACTAGCAGTAGAGCTTTTCAGTTATAATTATATTTTCATAAAAACATATTGCTAAAATCAGGTTACCTGTGTTGAATGCCGCAAACTATTTCTAACCTCAAAGGCGACTTTGCAGTCATCAATCAGTTTAGTTCAGTCTACATTATTCCAGGTAATTTAGAGTTTCACTGTGTAATCAAGCCAATCGATAAACTTCCTTAAAGAGTATTAGATCATTTTACAAGGAAGTTGAACTGTATTTTTAAATCAGAAATACTTAATAGGAAGTTTTATTTTGGCAGGTAGAAATAAAGTGTAAGTATTTTAGCTAAGCAAGCATCAAACTTATTGGGATATTTTAGTATCAGACTAAATTTTATGCGTAAAAAAATACAAAAGCTATAAGTATCAATTATTAAACTAAGAGAGCTATTATTTATATAATAAAAACAAAAGAGATGTATGCAGTATGTAGTAAAACAAAATAAATCAAACTTATGTTGGACAATTGTCAGACAAAAACGGATAGATACAGTGAGAACCAGAAAACAATGGAATAGGAAGACGACATTATAGCCTACTTTAGTGTATTTGATGTTGTTACAAAGCAAATGTTTTTTTTATTTAGTGAAATGGGCCTGTTTATGCTGAACAACTGGTGTTTCTCATAGTCATTAGACTTTTTGAAGTTATAACTTGATTCTAAAAGTAGTTTTCCTATTTCAGAGTTTTCTGGTTATCACTGCATCAAATTAAATAAAAATATCAAAATAATATTTAGTCCCTGGGTCTTTGTTTCTCTGACGGAACTCGCTTGTGCAATTGCATGGATGAGCCCCCATCTCTGTAGTTCCTGAGAATATAATGTAGTAATAAAAAAGATCCACCAATGCAATTTAATTTGACCTTGAATTGTAAAACTCATCATCTTGCTTCCTTAACTTCCAGGAAACACAACTTGTAGCTAGCTAAAATATAAATTATGAGTTATAAACTAATTTTCATACTCAAAGATTTATTGCCGACTTGTATATAATCAAATAATCTAGTTTTAAAACTCTAAGGTTTACACCATCAAGTGACAATGATATAGGGAAGTAAAAATCAGAGTTTGTGGCATAGATTCTTTTCCTTTGATTTATAATTTTGAGATCTTGTGAAAAATTAAAGGCAGCATTAACTCTTTCGTACGTGTACGCATGGCATGTTATACTCCGAAATTTAAAAGAGTATCGTTGAACGAAACTCCAGAGTTTCCTTTTTGGGGTCTTAACATTTGTGTAGATTTTGATTTAAAAGATTCGAAAAAAATTGAGAATATGGTATTTGATAAAAAAGGTTTTTTTTCTAAAATATAATATCCACGACCTAATTTAGTTGCTATTCTTTTATATGTCTATATTTTTTTCTCCATAGTTTTACATATTTAAAGAGTGATTTGCTATTTTGAGCATATAAAATTCTCACTCTCAATGCTAATTCCTTTTAAAAAATTGCAGGCTCTAGGGGCCGAGCACTGCTGCCAAATGTGCAACTTTGTATATGAATGCATATACAAATATTCTCTATAAATTACATGTTTACACTGAATTCTCTATATTTTATCTATTCTCCATGAATTAAAGGTTTCTACTGGATTTCTTTATATTTATCTATTCTCCATGAATTAAAGGTTTATACTGGATTCTCTATGTTTATCTATTCTCCATGAATTACAGGTTTATACTGGATTCTCTATGTTTATCTATTCTCCATTAATTAAAGGTTTATACTGGATTCTCTATATCTAAATATTCTCCATGAATTAAAGATTTCTACTGGATTCTTTATATTTATCTATTCTCCATGATTTAGAGATTTATACTGGATTCTCTATGTTTATCTATTCTCCATGAATTAAAGGTTAACCCTATTCCTGGGGGGGTCAATTTGACCCCCCCCCTGTATTTTTTTTTACATAACTCAAAAAGTATTGGTCTGAGGCTGTTGAAATTTTCTG
>NW_019396878.1:134568-135071 GCF_000591075.1 Eurytemora carolleeae | reverse complement strand
CCCCCCCCCACTAACCTGTCCCAAAACCCCCACTTTCTGTCAATAAAAAAAGCAGTAAAGCTGTAAAGTTTTAGTTCAGTTCCAATTAGATAAAAGAACTCAAGTATACAGAGTGTTTCTACAAAAATGCAATTTTTACAATAAAAAGATACTTGGAAAAAAATAAATTTGTAAAAGATAAAAATTTCACAATGTAACCTTTCATATTTTTTCACTTAAAATTATTTGGAAGCAAATATCTAGTTTCCATTTTTGATTTTACACCCTGTAAGAGAAAAGAACTAACCTTGTTGCCCTAGAACTAGTGGTTGAGTGGGGAAAAGGCCAAACAAAAACATTTTTAGAACAAGAAATCTCTTTGTATAAAAACGCATGACAGTTGGAGAACAGAAACTTATCTTTTTATCTCTACAAAAAAACATAAGAAAAATTATACATTAGTTTATACTTTCCGTTCTTTGTGTATCTTTATATTTTCACTTTCATTACATAAAGGAATTTAA
>NW_019396878.1:132237-133892 GCF_000591075.1 Eurytemora carolleeae | reverse complement strand
TGGGGGGTTTGGGGAGGGGTGGACACACAGGGTATCTTGGATAACATTACATAAAAAGTTTTATCACACAATGAATTTATGAGCTGGGTTGAACGAATTTTAATTCTTTATAAATAGTTATATCCTAGATTAATTGATAGGTATACATATGGTAAAGATAGATATTCTTGATTAACAGATGAATATCGTTGAATAATATATAGATAGATATCCTAGATTAATAGATAGACATATGGTAAAGATAGATATTCTTGATTAACAGATGGATATCGTTGAATAATATATAGATAGATATCCTAGATTAATAGATAGGTATTCTTGATTAACAGATGCATATCGTTGAATAATAAATAGATAGATATCCTAGATTAATAGATAGGTATACATATGGAAGAGATATATATTCAAGATGAACAGATGGATATCGTTGAATAATATATAGATAGATATCCTAGATTAATAGATAGGTAATGATAGATATTCTAGATGAACAGATAAATATTCTAGATGAACAGATAGATATTCTAGATGAACAGATAAATATCCTTGATGAATTTATAGATATTCTTGATGAATTTATAGATATCCTTGATGAATATATAGATATAGTTGAATTTTATATAAATAGCTGGACTTGATGAATATATAAATATCGTTGAATTTTATATAAATGGATGTACTTGATGAATATATAGACATCGTTGAATTTTATATAATAAGCTGGACTTGATGAATATATAGATATCGTTGAATTTTATATAAATAGATGTACTTGATGAATATATAGATATCGTTGAATTTTATCTAAATAGATGTACTTGATGAATATAAAGATATCGTTGAATTTTATATAAATAGATGTACTTGATGAATACATAGATATCGTTGAACTTTTTTTAAATAGATGTACTTGATGAATATATAGATATCGTTGAATTTCATATAGATAGATATCCTTGATGAAAATATACATATTCTTGATGAATAGTTACATATCCTTATTGAATATAGATATACTTGATGTCTATATAGATATTTTTGATGAATAGATATCCTTAATGAATAGATAGATATCCTAGATTAATAGATTGGTATCCTCTTGATGAAAAGATAAGTATCTTTTAAATAAATAAATAAATAACGATTTATTGTGATAAAATCAAATAGTGATTATCATTCACAGTTTATCATGAAAAAAAGATTATCGGTTCAGCAGTCTCTGGATATGAGGAATAGCAGATTTTCTATATTTTTCTGTCCTAGCATGATTAACATGATACTGCTCCTGGTGGCGTAGTTGATGTTCATGTGGGTGAACTGCAGCAGGGAAGAGATGACGATGTTTAGAAGATTTAATACATTTCTTTGCAAAAGATAGGTTGTCCCTTTTTGACTCCAGGGTCTCCAGTTCACAGGTCTCCAATGCACTTATAAATCCAAAATAATCTTTGCCTAAAATAATTTTTAGGCAAACTCTCTGTATCCGTTCAAGGACATTGTTTTGGTGAACTGTGAGAGAAGAGTCCCATACAACACAACAGTACTCGACAATACATCTGATAAAGGTTTTATAGACTGTTTCATCCCAACATACTTCAGCTTAGAGAGGATAGATATCCTAGCATATGCCTTCTTACAAATCTTGAATTATAAAC
>NW_019396878.1:80172-131972 GCF_000591075.1 Eurytemora carolleeae | reverse complement strand
GGAACATACTGTATTAATGTACTCTACTGCATATAATTTGTGAACATTTACATGATTTGTACACTTTGAACTCCCTTTCAGGCTGAAAGGGACTGAAAAAATTCATACCGAGAGATTCTTTTAATTCCTCTCTATATATTCTATTCTCTATGCGTTTGACCCTGTGTCGTTTGACCCTTTATATATCCTTAATGAATAAATAGATATCCTTAATGAATAAATGGATATTCTTAATGAATAAATAAATGTCCTTTGAATAAATAGATATCCTGTTGAACAGAAAATGGCCTTAGAGTAAAAGCATAGTCCGCTAGCTTTAAAAGGGAGGTTTGATTTAAAGGGTCCGAAAAAAATGTTTCTGTAATCGTTCGTCAAGGGCTTTTAAAAAAGGTTGTTCTTAGATCTTTAGCTTTATAATCAAAAAAAGGTAAGGCTAATTTAGATTTTTTTAAACACGGACTTTTTACCGCCCTGTACCCCCACCCTGTAGATAAAAAAAATCTACAAAAGAATCTTTTTATTTACTTTTCCTTAAAATAAAAATGTCAAGGTAAAAGTGTCAAAAAAAGAGAGTGTTAGAGCAAAAAAATGGAAGGTGAGGTGCGTCGAACGCCCCCCCCCCCTACCTGATTAGGATTAACTACAGTACGCCCCCCCCTGCATGCTTAGGATTAACTACAGTACGGTCTAAATATCAAATGTACGCAATTCATTGACCTAATTCTATTGATGGATTTTGTGACGCATATTTTGTCTTTTGTTGTTTCAAAATCATTGGAAAGCAGTGTCGGCTTACGTAAGGGGGAGCGGTCAGCTTTAAGCTTCATCAATTCGATTTATAATACATAATTTTTCCCCACGACGCACCCTAATCAGTGTGCCATCTCCCCTCACCCCCCCCCCCCCCCCCAGCAATACGGTCATTTATAACGTACAAACATCAAATAGAAGGGAAGAGGGCGGAAAAAGGGGAGGGTTGTCAGAAGGAGAAACAAATATGTTTCCCTATATAGAGTAAAATATTAAAATGCTTTGAGATGTTAATTCTCCTTCGTTACATCTGGGAAAAATTCCAATCTGTCTAAATTCTGGTTGGTTTATAATATATTCCTCATTATTCCAGCGACTACTGTATGGTGTATATTGACCTAAACAAAGGGGAGAACATTCTTTGTGTCCCAGTGTTCTTATATTCAATGTTTTATGGAATAAAGTTTGACATTTAGCTTTTTACCCTGGCAATGAAGGATGTTTTGCTCTGGGGCAAAACATAAATATTTTGATGTAATCATTTCCTGATCCTGTAATATACAGCATACACTTTAACCAAGCTCTTTATATGTTAAAGGGATTGTGATCCTGTACACTTTAACCAAACTCTTTATATGTTAAAAGGATTGTGATCCTGTACACTCTAGCCCAACTCTTTATATGTTAAAGGGATTGTGATCCTGTACACTCTAGCCAAACTCTTTATAATTAAAGGGATTGTGATCCTTACACTCTAGCCAAACTCTTTATATGTTAAAGGGATTGTGATCCTGTACACTTTAGCCAAACTCTTTATATATTAAAGGGATTGTGATCCTGTACACTCTAGCCAAACTCTTTATGTATTAAAGGGATTGTGATCCTGTTCACTCTAACCAAACTCTTTATATATTAAGGGGATTATGATCCTGTACACTTTAACCAAACTCTTTATATATTAAAGGAATTGTGATCCTGTACACTGTAGCCAAACTCTTTATATATTAAAGGGATTGTGATCCTGTACACTTTAACCAAACTCTTTAAATATTAAAGGGATTGTGATCCTGTACACTCTAACCAAACTCTTTATATATTAAAGGGATTGTGATCCTGTACACTTTAGACAACTCTTTATATATTAAAGGGATTGTGATCCTGTACACTTTAGCCAAACTCTTTATACATTAAAGGGATTGTGATCCTGTACACTTTGACCAAGCTCTCTATAATTAAAGGGATCGTGATTCTGTACGCTCTATCCAAACACTTTATAATTAAAGGGATTGTGATCCTAACACTCAAGCCAAACTCTTTATATGTTAAAGGGATTGTGATCCTGTACACTCTAGCCAAACTCTTTATATATTAAAGGGATTGTGATTCTGTACACTTTAGCCAAACTCTTTATATATTTAAGGGATTGTGATCCTGTACTATACAGCATACGCTTTAACCAAGCTCTCTATAAGTTAAAGGGATTGTGATCATGTAGACAGGCTCTTTATATGTTAAAGGGATTGTGATCCTGTAATACACAGCATACACTCTAGTCAAACTCTTTATATGCTAAAGGGATTGTGATCATGTACACTTTAGCCAAGCTCTTATATGTTAAAAGGATAGTAATCATGTATACTTAAGCCAACTTCTTTATATATGTTAAAGGAATTGTGATCATGTACACTTTAGCTAAACTCTTTATATTCTAATAAGATTGTAATTATGTACAATTTAGCCAAGTTCTTTAATATTAAAGGGATTGTGATCATGTACACTTTAGCTAAACTCTTTATATTCTAATAAGATTGCAATTATGTACAATTTAGCAAAGTTCTATAATATTAAAGGAATTGTGATCATGTACACTTTAGCTAAACTCTTCATATTCTAATAAAATTTTAATTATGTACAATTTAGCCAAGTTCTTTAATGTTAAAAGGATTGTGATCATGTACACTTTAGAAAAATCTTTTAAAAACTTACAAGGGGGGGGGGGTGGTCAAAATTTTCCAACCCCCTCTACTCCAACAGGAATACGGTTAAAGGGAATTGGATTTCAAATTTACTATGATACACTTTAAACCTTATCAATTAGTACCAGTGAGTAAACTATTGTCGGGTTTTCTTTCCTAAAAAGTGTTTAATTCTCTGAATTTCCATTGTTGTTTCTATCTTCACTAAACTTTTGCACTGCAGCAGTGTAGTACATAAACCACAATTACAGGTTAGCTAGGTAAATTGGACATGTAAGTCTGTGAACAATTGGGTTACCTAAAAATCCACCAACTGTCACTTTAATAAGAATGAAATCATTATTATTTTCATAAATGGAAGAGTTGCATGTTAATGTAATTATTTATAAACTTAGAATTAAATGCTTCTCCGAAAGTTCACAAGAACTATTTTTTTTAGGTTAATAGGTTTAATAAAAATTACAGGAAAATTATTTCTTTGTCGCACATAATCTTCTTTGTTTCTAGGTCTTTTATAGTTAAAACTAGATAAATGTGGAAAATTTTGTTTTACGCAAGCAATGTCGCTAAAAAAATTTTAATTCATTAAATTGTTGCACCTAATTAATCTCTAGAAATGGTCTGGGCACTTATTAATTCGTAAATTTAAGTTTAGTTAAAAACAATGTTTTCTGTTTACCACCACATGAGCAAATAAAATACGATACTAATCCACAGTTTGATTGGATGTATTTAAAAAAACAAAGCTGGCAATTTGGGACAGGATTAATAAATAAGACCAGTGTTTTGGGAGAGAGTTGAGAAATGAGGACTCTGTTTTGGGACAAAATTGCGAATCATGGCCTGTGTTTTTGGACAGAATTGAGAAATAAGGCCTGTGTTTTGGGACAGAGTTGACAAGGATAGAATTGAGAAACAAAACCGTTGTTTTGGGACATAATTGAGAAACAACGCCAGTGTTTTGGGACAGAATTGAGAAATGAGGACGGTGTTTTGGAACAGATATGAGAAACGTAGCCGGTGTTTTAAGGCTGGGGTTTTGGGACAGAATTGAAAATAAGGGTTGTAATTAGGGACAGAATTGAGAAACAACGCCGGTGTTTTGGGACAGAATTGAGAAATAACGCCGGTGTTTTGGGACAGAATTAAGAAACAATGCCGGTGTTTTGGGACAGAATTGAGAAATAACGCCGGTGTTTTGGGACAGAAATAAGAAACAACGCCGATGTTTTGGGACAGAATTGAGAAATAACGCAGGTGTTTTGGAACAGAAATGAGAAACTAGGCTGGTGTTTTGGGACAGAATTGAAAAACTAGGCTGGTGTTTTTGGAAAGAATTAAGAAATGAGTCTGGTATTTTGGGACAAAATTGAGAAACAAGGCTGGTGTTTTTGGAACGAATTAAGAAATGAGGCTGGTGTTTTGGGACAGAAATGAGTACAGATTAAGGAGTTTTGGTACAGAATTGAGAAACAAGGCCAGTTTTTTGTGACTGGATTGAGAAATATGGCAGTTTTTTTTGGGACAGAATTGAGAAATAAGGACGGTGTTTTGGGACAGAATTGAGAAGTAAGGCCGGCGTTTTAGGACAAAAATGAGAAATAAGGCCTGTTTTTTGAAACAGAATTGAGAAACAAGGCTGGTGTTTTGGACAGAGAACATAGAACCGAGGTTTGGGTCGTAGACTGAAGAAGGATTTGAGGCTAGATAAGAGAGAATCGGAGATTCAGGACTTAGTTACTCCGATACACTTCAGCTGCATACATCAGTAAAAATTTTCTTTAAATAATCTAGAGACCATAAAGTTTAAAAAATTTAAACATATTGAGACATGAATTATTACAAAAGTGAAAAAAGTGAAGATAGAAAATGGGAAAATATTTGATAAAGAAAATCAGTGAGTAGGTAAATTCATTTTATTCTCTCAAAGGAATTAAGTTTTAGCCACAAACACAAAATTTCCTTTCTCTATATCTTTGCAGCCTGCTTGTGTAAACTTTTTATGTTTCAAACTTAGATTATTTGACCTAACGGAATTCACAGTTTAAAAAAACTAATATTAAATTTATTATTTCAATTTAATATGTTCAATATATATAAGATTAAAAAGAATGTTTGAATACAAATTTATGCCCTTTGATTTTAAATTCTAATATTTCAGTTTATTTTTGATGCAAATATTTAATAAGAAATTTGTCTTTGTTAATATTATCAGTGTCAAAGGATTTGAGTCTTTGCAACAAACTCAAATTTTCCAATCCCAATATCTATCGAACTTGATGGTGTACATCTTAAATATTTCAAGCTTAGATTATAAGCTCTAGCAGAATTAATAGTTTGAAATATCAAAGGTCTACAACATTTGGTTGCAAAGAAATAGAAGTTAGAAAATCAGAGTCTGTGGCTAAGACTCAATTCCTTTTCAAGGCATGTTTTTGTGTACAAATAACATTTATTTCAACAAATAGATATTGAGCTAAAAGTTTTAGTTTTATAGATATCCGATTTTTAGTATTATTGATCAAATCAAATTCTGAAATGTATGTATAAACTATAAATGTGGTCCACAATATGCGCTTTATAATTTTTGTTCATCTGAATGTAAGTTCTCTTATAAAACAGATAAATATTAATTTTTATATTTAAAAATCTGCAGATTATAATCTACATATTCATATTCTCTAGCTGGTTTATTCTCATCGAAGCATACTAATTTATTATTATCTACAATTCAACAAAAAACGAAATTTACGTAATTGAAATTTTACTTCACATAATTAGGAAATGGTTAAAATAATGTTGTCATGCTGAATCCTCCAAATTTAGGTGAAATCCATGAAAATATGAATACAAACCCGCGAAATTCTCTTACAATGCTGATAAAAAATGGCATGAATAAGCAACAACAAAAATTACATACAACATTGTTAAAAAGTTAATTTTTTTTTTCTATTCCCTTCAGATGTTGGAGAAATCAGCAAAAATATCTAAACAAATCCAAGAGTTTTATTTTCGAAGGTTAACTAATAATTCTCAAGCTGATTATAATGTTTTTGGCATAATTATTTCTTATTATCTCTAATTGAATAAGCAAAAAACAATTTCCTGTGCAGTAATTGAATACATTAATACTCAATATGAATATTATCCTTTGCTAAAACTTCCTGTGGAAGAAATGTGAGAGAAATAATCTTAACCCTATCCGTACTGGGCTTTTTATAACTCTGTGTATGTGGGGGGGGGGGGAGTATGAAATGTATGTAAATGTGTGCTGTAAAAAGTCGTTAGTTAAAAACATACGGTTACTTGAAAGTCATGTTTGTTAAATTGATTTAAAATTAAATAACCATTTAAAGTGAATTAAAAAAGTATTAACGTTCAAAAAAATTCTAATCAAAGCAAAACAGAAAATATCGCAATTGTTCTACCCTCTTTCGGATTTTGCAAACTCTCTCTTTAAAAATAATTTTTCTTCCGATAGAAATGTTGCACAACTATTCTACAATACTAATATAATAAGTGTATAAGGTTGGTATTTGTATACATTGATAAGGAAAAGAAATAGGCAAAGGAATTGAGTTTTTGTCACAATCTTTTCAATTCCTATATCAGTGCAACCTGATGGTTTAAATCTTTAAATCTTCAAACTTCGGCCATTTGATTTATCAGATTTCATAGTTTGAAATATCAAAAGTCTACAACATCAGGTTGTCGAGATTTAGTGATTACAAAATTAGAGTTTGTTTCAAAAACTCCTTTCTTTTTTATATTTTACTTTTATATTTTATCATAACAGATTTGAACAAAAAAAAAATTATCTACAAAAAGGAACTGAGTTCTTATCGCAAACCCGATGTTATATGTCGTAGACCTTAGATATTTCAAACCATACATTCTGTTAGATAAAGTAATCTAAGTTTTAAATATCAAAGGTGTGCACATCAGGTTGCAAAGATATAGGGATCAGAAAATTTGAGTTTGTTGCAAAGATTCAATTCCTTTCGATGACAATTTAAATTGGATAAAAATAAATTTATGCCAATGATCTTGCTACTGTATATATTTTTTTTTTTTTATTTAAATCCGTCCAGTGTTCAGTCAATAAATAAGGAAAAGGTCAAATTCGTGTGAAGTTACTGTGGTACGACTTTGTGAACTTATACTCTACTTTTGATTTAACACCAACGTTAACAAACACAATGAAGTTGGATTCAATTTGACACTATCATTTGCTATTCATTTAATTTCTTCATAAATAAAATTTAAAAAAGTGCTTTCAACAATTTAAGTTTATTCTTACAAAATATTATCTCAAGAAAATATTGTATGTTTTGTTAATTACTTCCAACGTATTTTTGGGTGTTGCATATTTTCAAAAAGAGAAATAAGTATTTAAAAGTGTAAAATGTGTAAGAAATTTTTTTTTTAAATAGTGTTTATATAAATTAATCTGTTGAGTGCATATTTTTCCCCCATTAAATATATAATATTTTATAAAATTCAGAAATGTACATTAATCTATTTTATGGGACAATTTATAATTGAAAGGCCTTCAATGCTATCATTAAACTTAAAGGGGGGTTTAGGCTTAAGTTCAAGTAACATTATAATTGAACCCCCTTCACAATTTCCATATTTAGTTACAGAAAAGCTTGCAATTCTTGATAACTTTGCAACTAAGTAGTATTTGTTATTCAAAATTATCAATATTTACTTTCTACATTTAAAATTTTTGAAAACTGCGCTGGACATAAATTGTTTGGAATTCTGGAGAAATAGGTATTGTCAGCTGTGTCGAGTTTACAATCCTTTTAAATAGAAACAAATGTATACAAAAAAATTCTATTACGACTCCAATCATGCTTTGTTTATGCAGAAAGAGTGAATATCTTAAAGATGAATGTAACCATGAATCTTCCACTTTTGTTCTATTACAATGAATGTTGTGGTAATGATACGGAAAATTCCAATGTTCTATCCTAGTCTTCTGTAGGACTGGGTTGTTAATTGTTATTGTTAAGGAACGTTAGATATTAAAATATTTCGAAGATTCTTCCAATAAATGTCCATTTCTAGGTTGTTAACACAAAAAAGTTATTGAAAAGGAAAATATTGTTCCGTTACTTTTGAAAAACGTTGAAAAAAATCTAAACGTGCAAATGCTGGGTCTACTTTAACCTAAACAATATTTGAAATAGAAGAACGGTTTTGAAATTAGTATAAAAAAGAGTAAAAGATGCCCAGCCCTAACTATGGTACTCTCAATCAAAGTGTGCAGACTATATGTCAGGAGGAATCAAGGTTAACATGAATGGAACGGATATCAAGAGAAAAGGAGATATAAGAAACAAAAAGATATGCTCTAGGATCTGGTTAAAACTTGACAAATGAAAAATATACTTTTTTATAGACTATAGATCTACTTCTACATGGTTTCATTTTGAAGCTGAACGAAACTAAACACTTCTGAATCCCTCCTCAACAAATTGAATTTGCTTTACCCTTTATCTTTGCAACTTTTAAACTTTTACTATTTGATATGGAAAAATTTAAAATATTTAAAATTGCATAAATCTCCAATATGGAATTGAAAAATATAAAAAAATTTCTTTTTGATGTCTTAATGAAAAAAAATAAAATACTACAAAAAACGAAAAATATCAAAAATACACTTTTTAGATTTGGTAGACTTTAGAATTAATGACATCATTCTAAAGATCAAATTTATCAAGTTACGTTTCGATCCAACTTTAAACATTTGTTGTCTAAAACTTTAAAAACTTTTACAATAGTTGCAGTAAATCACAAACAATAGAATAATACATTTTAAACTTTGCCGTGTCTAGAAAAACTTTTCTTTGTTTCATTTTGCTTTCTCTACAGTTTGAGATTCAAGTCTGAAAATATAGTTTATGTTTACAAAACAAATAATATTGTTACAAATATCAACTGCTGACTGATATGAACATCCTAAAAACACTTTTCAAAGAACAAGAATTACGGCACTACGCACTATGTGTTTTGTTCCTTCATAAGGATTTTTCGGAGAGATACAAATTCTGTCAATGTCCTTTTGTCTATGATCCATAAATCGGAAGCTTACTTGCTTATAACACTAAGCTATAGTTTGCTAAGCCGATGTGGCCCAAAGTCTTGTCCACAAAACCCGAATTGTTGAATTCCTAAATCTTTGAAACCAAATTTCGTAGACCTTAAATATTTCGTACAATGAATTTTGTTAGATTAAATAATCTAAGTTTGCAATATCTAAAGTTTACACGATCAGGTTGCTAAGAAATAAGGATTACAAATTAGAGTTTGTGGCAAAGACTCAATTTCTTTGTTATGACAATCACCACATGACCCCATGTAGATTATAAATCGTCAAAGTTTAACACTTTGCACGTAAATTTTTTTGACTTTTTATCTTTAAAAATGGGTCAAATTTAACATACAAATCGCGGAAAATTTGAGAATGACCATTTATGGCTTTTTTTCAGAGCAACAGTTAAAAAAAATTGTCAATAGGCAAGGTTTTGGGAAGTGCCCTCTTTAAATGGGGTTTTCGCGAAAAATGAAAGGGGGTAGAAATTAAATCGATTTTTTATGATCCGAGTTGAATATTGCAGCTTTCTGAATTTTTATGGACGCTACGTTCTTTAGTATAAGTCGTTTTTTACAATTTTCTCAATATAAACGCAACAGATAGAAGTAAGATTAGTAGCGATCAAAAGTTATTATTTTTCGCCGTAAGCCTACACCCACTTTCATTTTTTCGCAAACACTCCCTTTAAGGCGGCAAGCTTATAGTAATTAAGATAATTTTTCAAACAGAAAAGTAGTCATAACCCGTCAAGCAGCATGACAAGTAATAATTATGTTTATCAAGAAATTCCAGAAATAAAAAGAATTTATTAGACCACAAAATACAATTTAGTAATATAGCTACATCATGCATGCATAAAGAAATAAGTGAAAGAAAACACAGCTAATCCAAATCTGTTGTTTCTCATGAGTAATTCTTCATGTTTCAACTATAAAGCTGGAGAATGTGGGTGATCAACAAGAAAAGCTTCACATCAGCAAATATATTTCACGGTTTTTCAAGTTTTTTACAATTTGATGTTTTCAAATAAGAAATGTTACGCAGCAAAACTCTAAACTATAAACTGGAAAGGTATTTTAAGCATTTCCTTTGTTTGTTTTTTTGAACGAAAAAGATGAAAATCTAAATTTGTAAAGTTAAGAAGTCATATTGCAGATTTTCACTGTAAACTACAATATTACATATTTTTATACATTTAGCAAATTATATCTGCAGATGTAGTGGACCTGCGATATTTAAAATCTTACAGTTTTTACCAAAAAGTTGAAATGGGTGCGTTTCTTTGCTTGTTCATCATTAATCAAAAATTGCCTTTGACTTTTATTTTCTAATTTGTTTAGTTCAAGTCAAAATTTCCAAATTTTCTAAATTTTTTTGTTAATTTTTATTTTATAGGACCTGGTACCAGGGTTTCCGGCGAACAAAAACTTTCTTAAAAAAATGTGAAATTTCGTAAAAATTTTCGCAAAAATGAATTTTGCAACAGAAAGCGAAAATAATGCAGAATTTCGTGAAAAAAAATATTTGATGTTTGCCTCTTCTTCGAAATTTCGAATCAATCTGTTTCGTGAGAAAATGCTAAGTTCCCCTATTCATATTCAACAAACGGAATGCCAAACAATATTCCCAATTCGCTCGAAAGTCGAAACCCTAGCTGGTATTCTGATGAGTAAACATTCTCACATTATACAATTCAATTTATAGTTTCCTTGCTTATTTATCTATTTATTCGTCCAAAAGTTGTTCCATTGAATCCAAAATTGCGGCGCATTTTTTTCTTTGTTGACATTTTTCGAAGAGTGATTTAGTTGGTTAACTTTCAATTTATTTCTTTATTTTCTTAATTTTTTGAATTTGTTTTTGCTTAGGGCTGTTTGCCCTGATGAGTTATAAAAGTATGTTGATTATAAAAAAATATTGATAAAAGAAAAAAACTATCGCTATTTATGTGTTAATATTTTGCGCATGCAATGATGTACAAATTTTGTATTATAGTACCTCTGTCACATATATCTAGATAAGAGTGGGTTAAATGTATATAAACATGATTTAAGATTATATTTAGCACCTAAAATTTCGCCTCAAGGATTAAAAGTTTTATTTTCCGTTTCTATTCTTCCTGCAATCCTCTCTCAAGTTTATAGTTAGTAAAAAGGAACTAAAGGATATTAGAAGTTTAGCAAAAAAGTGCATTTCCAATCTAATTCTTTTCCTTTCCTTTCCTGCTTTAGTTTCTACTTATGTTTCTTTCTTGAATAAAAGCTTATGTATCTTTGCTAACTTTTCTAAATTTCAAAGAAAAAACTGTTACAATTTCAATTTAAGTTTATATGTCTTCAGTGCATAAAAAGCACTTACCGCTATGGCTAAGATGCAGGCTAGGGGTCGGCGCCGCAGTCACATATCAACTATGCCAATGTGTTGCAAAAAAGAAGCAGGTACAAAATAAAAGGAGGAACAACTTCTTCTCTATTTCATTCTCTGTCACAGTTTCCTAAGTAGTTTGAGTATATTTTCCTAGTTTAGCTACTTTTTCGTGTTTCAAGAATCCGAACTAAATATTAAAATGTTTAGGTTTATAGTGGAGTACAGTTGGGAGATATCTACCATGAAGAAAGTCAACAATCTGTACTTGGCTCAACCCGACCTAATCAAAACCTTACTTATCGGTAATTTACAATCTGTACTTGACTTAACCCAACCTAATCAAAACCTTACTTATCGGTAATTTACAATCTGTACTTTGGCTCAACCCGACTTAATCAAAACCTTACGATCGGTAATTTATAATCTGTGCTTGGCTCAACCCAACCTAATCAAAACCTTACTTATCGGTAATTTACAATCTGTACTTGGCTCATCCCGACCTAATCAAAACCTTACTTATCGGTAATTTACAATCTGTACTTGGCTCAACCCGACCTGAGCAAAACCTTACTTATCGGTAATTTACCATCTGTACTTTGGCTAAACCCGATTTAATCAAAACCTAACTTCGGTAATTCTAACAATACTTTTTACAATTAATGGGACTATTCACATATTTCCAAGGTTTAGGCCAAAATAAAACCTTCAGACACAGTCACAGATGCCTGTTTTAATCAGAGCAGCTATTTGGAAGCTTTCGCCATTTTTTCAGATTGAAAAAAAACGTTCCTTGTTTTTATTGTACAGCTTTCATATTTTTCTGACATTTGACATTTCTTGGAAAAGCTTACATAGATAAAACAGATTGACAACATGTAGTAAATTCTCTACTCTATAAAAGGTTCTCGAACACGTATCTATCCAGGTATATGTCAGTTTCACTTAGTTTTCAATGCTAAACCCAGATACAATCTCATGAGCTATCAATATCAACCAGACACTGCTCGTGTTCTATCAAGTCCAAACCAATTGGTGCGATTTTGTCAGCTATGGATGTCAACAAGGACACTAGCTATTAATCGATCAATGCAAAACTAATGGGCACGATCTCAGCTTGTATATTTCAACGATAACCGATTACTTTCTCGCTGCAATCAAATGAGAGTTTTTATATCAACTGAGTATATTTCTTCATGTTATATTAGAGTCAGGTATTAACAGTGTAATTACAAGTTAAGCGCTGTTATATATAACATAGTTAACCATCACAGTATGGGTATGACATATCACAATACATGATTTACATATTTACTAACCCAGCAAACAAAAACTCGAGTTAAAATCGAGTAAAACTTTACTTTTGCCTTTCAGAAGTGGAGTTTTAATCCAGATTAAAAGTGGAGTTTTCACCTGCAAGTGTCGTTCCCTATCTGGATTAAAACTCGACTTTTCACCAAGTTGGGAGGTTGAAAAAATATCGACTGGGTGAACGAAACCCAAATTACTCTAAACTGTAATCAAAGCAGAGTTCTGGTTATAACTAACTTTATTAAGATCCATGTGTTACAAGTTGAAGTTAATATACGTAATTACAACTCATACATCTTTATCTGTTAATGGGTTAATAGGCGTAATTACAATACTTACTTCATTATATCACATGTTTTAAGGCAAATCATGTAACATATTACAGCACAATCAAAATAGTCTTAATTGAGGATATATGTCATATATATATCACATGATTAAGCTAATCATTTAGAACACAGTTCAAATGAATAAATGGGTTTTATGTACACACATTGATTATTAATAATGTACAACGTACGTACAGAATATCATGTTTCCACGATTTTTGCTACATTCCAACATTTAAAAAACGATCACTAATGAAAAAATTTATTTTCAATTATGTTAACGATCGTTGACGAAGGGTCGTCCTTAATAATCGTTGATGAAGGGTTGTCTTTAACGATCGTCAACAAACGACGAACTTTATAAAAACGATCGTTTTTGGTAAAACGATCGTCTTTGAAAAAAATATCGTTTTTAAATAAACTACATGAAACTTTATTGAATGTCGTCTTACATGAAATTTAACAGTGGTGGGGGAGTTAAAACTCCTTGATATTTTCTTATAAACTACTCAATGATAAGTACTGATGCCCTTCAGGTCGGTTTCCTCTCTTCGTTAACGATCATTAACAAAGGGTCGTTGTTAACGATCATTAACAAAGGGATGTCGTCAACGATCGTTAACAAAGGTTCGTTGCTAACAATCGTTAACGAAACGACAAGGTTTATAAAAACGATCGTTTTGAAAACAATTATTTTAAAAACAATATTTTTAAAAACGACCAATTATAAAAGACTAACTCTTCATAAAAACTATCGTTTTTAAAAACTATCTTTCCGTTTCCGATTTTTCGTCGTCAATTTCATTTTCAAAAAAATGAAAACGTTTTCATCCCTAATCCCAAGTTCCCAACCCTATATAAGATGCAATTATGCACATTTATCATTTTAGTCCAACTTCAAGAAATGCTGTTTGTCCAAGAGCTACTTTTTAACTAATTTGATCTATATTTATTTCAACATATCGGTCAAGCAGACATCAATGTTAAATTTAGCATCGAAAATTGAATTTGTGAAGGGTTTGTGACATGAATAAACATCTTCTGCAATTTTGACTGCTGCTAACTAACATTTCATATAAATACTTCTATTATTAACATAATTATGTTATATATTTAATTGGACAGAAATGTTTTTTTCTTATCAATTTTTAATGAGACTTCAATTATATTGCTGAAAAAAACCCTGTTACATTATTTATTTCAAGATGTTACATTATTTATTTATTTCAAGATATCAGTCAAGCAGACATTAATGTTAAATTTAGCATCGAAAATTGAATTTGTGACATGAATAAACATCTTCTGCAATTTTACTGCTGCTAACTAAGATTTCATATAAATACTTCTATTATTAACATAATTATGTTATATATTTAATTGGATAGAAATGTTTTTTCTTATCAATTTTTAATGAGACTTCAATTATATTGCTGAAAAAAACCCTGTTACATTATTTTTCTCTCTTATATCGTGCTTATGTAAAAATTTGGCAATATGAAAAAAAAATCGGTCATTAGAAAATTTAGTTTTCATTTTTAATCTTTATTTAAGTTAAAAACCTTGAATGTCAAAAAAGAAACAAAAATTTGTAAAATTTTGCATAATGTTAAAAAACAGCAAACTTGTTTCATTATAATTTAAAATTCAGTGATGGTGATGGACCAAACCTCTGTAGAGTAAAAAAGTAGATGTTAGTTCCACATTTATTTATTTATTTATTATTGCTTCATTATACTTAAAAATATTCATTATTTAAATTCATCTAAATTAATTTTAGGGAGAGTTTAATCAACCCACCTGGATGGAAACCTGGTGAACTAACTGTGATTTATTCCTTTCTCCTTGCTACCTATATTCTAGGATTATAGAACTTTATAATATATTTTATATATTCCTTTCTCCTAGCTACCTATATTCTAGGATTATAGAACTTTATAATATATTTTATATATTCCTTTCTCCTAGCTACCTATATTCTAGGATTATAGAATTTTACAATATGTTTCATATATTCCTTTCTTCTAGCTACCTTTATTCTAGGATTAGGAGCTGCAAAGATAAGTAAAAGTTACGTCGCCGTTTACCCGCACTTGCACGATTTCACCGGGTAACTAAATGTTCGCTATTAAAATAAACCCACTCAGTTTAGAATCTAAAAACTAAGCTAGGAACATTCCCATAATCAAAATTTGAGGCAAATCGGTCCAGAGGTTCCTGAGTTCTGATCGGACAAACAAATAAACAGACAAACAGACTGCAGTTATGAAAATGGACATGAATCACAGCAATTGTGCAGTGCAACAAGATCAATTTCACTTCATGTTCATTCATTTTTAGGCTACTTGATAAAAATCTTTTAATGTTAATGAAATTATATACTCACAAGATTTTTTAAATGTCCACTTCCTTTTCCACAATTTGATGTCACAATTTTTTATGGTAAATTATGACAAAATCGAAGCATTATGGTTGGGTGAAATTTAAAAATGTTGAATTAAAAAATGGCTGTAGTTTTTTTCTTCAATATTCGAACGATTTTTCTTTTATTTATTTAACACTTCCGATATAGGAAATAGTTGAACTCTCTTTTCAGTCAGCGGCGGATTCAACAATTCTATTTTATAAGAATATTTTAAAGAAATTCTTTAATATTGAATTGAAAAAACTATACGCAGAGCTGAAAACTTTAGAATGTTGGATATTGCGATTAATGCTTGATCCTCTTTTTTTCTTAATATCGAGACTAACTTAATCTTGTACTTGTATCCTGAAAAGTGTATACAATTCAACCATTCAGAGTCGCGTATATGAAGCCGATAAATTTGAAATTTTGCCCACCATTTAAGATTATATACAGAAACGGGCGGGACTCTCTAAATAAAAATACGGGTTTTCTATATATCCAAGAAAGAACGGTTTAAAAAGAAAATCAAAAGTGTGTCCATTGGATACTCAGTAATTGGGATTAAGGATATCTCATTCTAGATCAGTATATANCATCACCAGGTTGCAAAGATATTGGGATTAGAAAATACGAGTTTGAAGCGAGTAATGGTTTCCAAAAAAATATAATATAATTTAAGATTTTGAATTACGTATTTTGCCAGGGCATTCTTTCTTCTTCCTTTGGAACAAACTTGACCTCCAACATAACCTCCAACATAACCTCCTAGGTAAAATGAAAATGTAAAACAGGAAAATACAGAACTTTTTGTCGGGATTGTCCGCAATATAGATCTCCGTTATTGGACCTCGATAAAACATACTCGAGTGTAAAAATGAAATAGAAAAATATAAATAAAATCCCTTGACCTAGATTTTTAGCATAGATTTAAGAAGCTTGATTGGAAAACTGGCAAATATGTTAATTTGAAAATTCTGAATGAATGATGAAAGTAGGAAATATTAATGTAGCGTGTCTTTCACATGGAGTAAACAAGTTTCAGATTTGCCAACTTTGTGATTAAATCAATCTTCATAAATAATTCCTCAGGGGTGTATAATTTCTTAAAAAAATAATTCCCTCCCCCCCTCTTGAAAAAATTCCCCTTCAAAAGTTAACTTTTAGTGTTAGTTTTATTTTCTGAATTGGAAAAAATTTATTTTTGGGTAAAATTATAAGATAAGATTTTAAAAAACTTTTTTTGGTGTCCAAATTTTCATTTTTTTCTCAAGAGCATCAAAAATTAATTTCCCCTTTTTTAAAGATATACCCTGCTAAACTTTCTTTATATTTTCTCCTTTATTTGAATATTTAACAAAGTTCATAATTTAGTTATGATATCAATACCCTTTCTCTTCATTGGAATAAAGAAGGTAACTTTATAATTTAAAAATTTTTTACAATTTGTCTACTGATTTGGCAATTGACATCCTCAATATCAGGTCTGAGGCAACCATCAATAACCGGGGTCCGGTTCAATGAGACCTTAACAAATTATTGAAATAAGAAGTAAATTCTAAATCATCCATTTAATTTAGATCAGATGATTCAAAATAAGATAAATTGATAAAAAAGAGCAAAAAATGTTTTATGTTGAGCCTAATTTTTTGGGATCTTGTAAAACACTTTAAAAATGTTTATGTTAAATAAGCTTAAGGTAAAAATTCGATTCGAAAAAATGCTATAACCCTTTTATTGTTTTCGTTTATTTGTTGGGCAAGCTAAAATTTTCAATTTTATAAACTTTGGTTTCAAATTTTAATTCAGCTTCAAATATCCAAGAAAATGAGGTATTAACATTTTTTTTAGCAATTTGTCTAATCAGATTTTTTTGGCCAATTTAGAATTTGATTTTATTGCAATATTTGTTTGGGTCAGCACAATGCACAATCTATGGTTAAAAAAATAATGTTATCCGCGATTTTTCAGCAGCAATAAGGTTTTACTGGATCAGCATGCAATAACTTGCAATAACTTGCAATTACTTGGTATTGCTCTGAAATATCGCAACATCATGAATACTTCCATATAGAAGAAAATTAATATTGGTAAACAAAGAAATATAAAAACATGAGTTAACACATTATCCATCCGGGATATATTTGAGCCAAACATCTGGGATATATTTGAGCCAAACATCTGGAATATATTTGAGCCAAACATCTGGGATATATTTGAGCCAAACATCTGGGATATATTTGAGCCAAACATCTGGTATATATTTGAGCCAAACATTTTCTCTAGTGCATTAAAGTAGTTAAACTTACAGCACCTAGTTCAAATAATTCTTGTTCTTCATTTAATCCAAATTAAATATGGAAATTACTTATGAAAGGAATTGAGTCTTCGCCACAAACTCTAATTTTCTAATTCTTTCTAATCTATCTAATTCTAATCTTTGCAATCCAATGTCGTAGACCTTAGATATTTTGAACTGTAAATTTTGTCATATCAAATAATCTAAGTTTGAAATATAAAAGGTTTACACCATCAGATTACAAAAATATAGGGAATAGAAAATTCAAGTTTGTGTCAAATACTCATTTCCTTTATTGATAATTTACCCATTTTTAAGAAAATAAAGTTTTGGTCTAAAATAACTTATCAATGTAAAAAAATGCAAGATCTTTAAAAAAATCATCTATCCAGAACTTTTATGTGGAGTATATTAAATGTTGAAGGCTTGATCTCAATATCCAATGTGTTGGGACTTTTACATTTTAAGATATAGGCATTATCCCTGAATTAGAATAACTGTTTTCATACGATGTAGATGGATGTAGATCAATGCTTGGTCTCGACATTTACAAAACAAAAGTTTTGCCTTTTCTTTATCTATTATGAGTTTGAATATTCCTTTAACTTACAATTTACTATTCAACCTTTTTTCATTTTTTTTTTCTTCCTAAATGCAAAACTCTTCCTTTATTTGAATATTTCATAGTTCATAATTTAGTTATGATATCAATACCCTTTCTCTTCATTGGAATAAAGAAGGTAACTTTATAATTTAAAAGTTGTTTACAATTTGTCTACTGATTTACAATATTTGAGCCAAACATCTGGTATATATTTGAGCCAAACATCTAGGATATATTTGAGCCAAACATCCAGGATATATTTGAGCCAAACATCTGGGATATATTTGAGCCAAACATCTGGTGTATATTTGAGCCAAACATCTAGGATATATTTGAGCCAAACATCTGGGATATATTTGAGCCAAACATCTGGGATATATTTGAGCCAAACATCTGGGATATATTTGAGCCAAACATTTGGGATGTATTTGAGCCAAACATCTGGGATATATTTGAGCCAAACATCTGGGATATATTTGAGCCAAACATCTAGGATATATTTGAGCCAAACATCTGGTATATATTTGAGTCAAAAGAAAATGCTTTGAAGTGATTCTAATCCTAAAAATGGTTGTGAAAACTTTTAAATGGTTTGTCAATAAACAGAATGAATTTTTAAAATTTTTTTTTCTGGCTAAAATTTATTTATTACAATTGTAGCTTTACTGTAAAAGCTACTCGCGGATTTATGTTGCACAATTTTTGAAAGAAACCATTTTTCAAGATAAAACAACGACGATATTTTTTGCCACAAACTCAAGTTTTCTAATCCGTACATTTTCGCAACCCAATGTCGTATACCTTAGATACTTCATACTATGAATTATTAGATCAAATAAAAAGGAAACATTTGATATTAATGTTTTTATTAAAATTTCAAAAAGTATGTTTGCAGGGAGAAGGCAAATACATGATTCCCTGGCTTGCAACGTCAAGTATGACAACTGTATCAGATTCAACAATCAACCTTTATATTCTCATCTGTCATAAGAAGGTAAATCAGTACACAACAGCAATAACTAGTTGAACTAGGTCTGGATAGTTGAACTATTTCTCTAGTGCATTAAAGTAGTTAAACTTACAGCACCTAGTTCAAATAATTCTTGTTCTTCAATTAATCCAAATTAAATATGGAAATTACTTATCAAAATTATTTGATAATTTACCCATTTTTAAGAAAATAAAGTTTTGGTCTAAAATAACTTATCAATGTAAAAAAATGCAAGATCTTTAAAAAAAGCATCTATCCAGAACTTTTATGTGGAGTATATTAAATGTTGAATGCTTGATCTCCATATCCAATGTGTTGGCACTTTTACATTTTAAGAAATAGGCATTATCCCCGAATTAGATTAACTGTTTTCATAAGATGTAGATCAATGCTTCATCTCGAGATTTACAAAACAAAAGTTATGACTTTACTTTATCTATTATGAGTTTGAATATTCCTTTAACTTACAATTTACTATTCAACCTTTTTTCATTTTTTTTTTCTTCCTAAATGCAAAACTCGGAAATTATAAAAAAAAGTTGAAGCAAATTTTGTGGTTGAATTTCTCTGCAGCAAGATTAGATACAGGGAACTTATCCCATTTCAGTTATTACCCCAATAAAAGTTGGAATTTTTATAAGTATACTTAAAGGAACTACATATTAATAGACTCTCCACTTCTAGAGTAGCAATTTTCAGTTTATACAATGGCATATCCTTTACATCTTTGTCTGATCAAAGATATAAATGAAACTTAGCTTTTAAAGCTGAAAATTTTATTTATAAAAATTAAATTTTAGACGTTTTATTAAAGAAAAACAACAATACTTTTTATTTTAAAAGTGACATACCAGATTCACAACCAACCCTTTAAATCTGTATCTAGGTAGGGATAAGGAAGATATTGTTGTTATTATTTTATCTTGAACAGAATGCCTTCGTCAACTTCCCTTCTTGATTCTCTTGCGTGATTTCGCAAATTACTTTTATAGAAAATCCGCAATTACAAATTTTTGTTTATAGATTCGCTTTGAACCTTTGACTGCATTTATTTTTACCTCAGCTTTCTTCATTTTCATTATACAGGTATAATAATAAAATATTTAAACCTCAAACTTTGTTTTGTTTTTAATCAATACATTGTGAGAACTCGATTATCTTAATGTTCCAAAATCTATCATGGAAGATTGGAGATTAAAGATTTCTCTGAAAATCCTACAAAATTGATTCAAGAGAAATCGATGTAGAAAATTGAAAACATCAATAACAGAAAAAGTTAATGAAAAGCTCCAACAGTTTTCTAATTTCTATAAATAATATTTTGATAGTTTTTATGAACCATGATTATAAATTACGTACATTAAATTGGCATTTATGCATTTATCTTCATATTTTATAGTATGTAAGGATGCAGGAACAGTGATTAAACCTTGAAAGGATTTGAGTTTATCTAACATAGTTTTAAATTGCACAGGGTTGCAAAGATAAAGGGATTAGAAAATCAAAGTTTCTTTGTGTTATCAGTTAAAAATGACTATCATTATTTCTATTAAACTAGGCTTTTAGGGCGCTTTGCACCCATCTTCTATTTAAATTGTGAACATGTTCTTTTTGTTTACATTCTAAAACAAAGAAGAACAAAATTTTGCGAATTTAAAAAAAAAAATTCGCAGATTTTCAAGAATTTTATTTTTTTTACAAAGTTTCCCTGTGGTCAAGTGATGTCCCACAAAAAATTTGGGCCCGATCGCGGCTCAGCCGTTTTGACGTTTATTGGATACAAACAAACAAACAAACACCCAGACAAGCTAAATTTATATATAGATGAAATAAAAAGCATTATCTTTATAACTCCCCACGATAGTTTATATGTCTGAAACATTGAACATAATGTTTAGACGGAAACTATTTTCCTTCCTCAATTGGTATTTTGAATGTTTTGAAAGATTATGCTTTTAAAGCTCCAATATATCATTAGGCTTTACAACAAATTTTCTTTTGAAAATATAAAAATACAAAGTTAAAAATGAAAAATGCTAAGCACATTGATAATATTATTACATTTGAAATATTACTTTGCAACTTTTTCTTTCTGTAGCAAAGACATATAAATGTTTTTGCTAAAATGTTTATAATCACATATTTATCAAACGTCCCTTTTCCTTCATTAAATTGACTGTAAAGAAAAAAAGAAAGAGTTATAGGCTGAAACCTAAGAACCAAAAAGTATATGTACGATGTAGTATAAGATTCAAAGTTTTAAACAGATTATATTCAGCAAATAAGCAACCAATCTGAAAACGACGATATCCCAGAGGAGCCTGAAAAACTTTGGTTTTCTCCTATTATTATTTGAAATTATAATTTTTCGATTTTAATAGATATAGTTGATTATACACGTGACGATGACAATGACAATTCAAATAATATAATGAGCAAACTTGAGTTTTTTAGGCTCCTCTGGGATATTGTCGTTTTCAGATTGGTTGCGTATTTGCTGAATATGATCTGTTTCAAGCTCTAAAGAGACTGTCTCCAGAAATAAACTGAAATTTTGTTAAGGAATGAAGAAATAACGTTCATTTTCAATCAGTCTGTAAAGAAAAATTAACTAACAGTTAAAGAACTAATTGAAAAAAAAACCTACTTTTGTTTATAAAATGAAAGAAATACACATTGAAAAATGTATTATAGATGTATTCAATCCTGTGTGTGTACTACCAGTACAGAAGAAGCAAGGAGGGCGTTTCTAGTAACCTGTTGGAGGTGGAGAGGGTGGAGCCAAGATTCATTCCAAAGCATCCAGTGCTCAGAGGGATGCTTAGTAGAATATCAGAAGTAGATGAAGAAAAATCAAGGTACATTTTCTGAAAGGAGCTGTAGACGTAATTTCAAGTAATATTCCATTTGTAGAATGTCATGTCGGATTTTTAACTTTTTTTTACATTTTTTTCTCCTTTCTCCCTCTGCGTGTCTGCAGGTTCTCTTTTTCTTGCTTCTCTTTGCCCGTCAATTGTTGGCGCTGTTTTTGAAAGACTGATTTTAAACTGTCCCCTTTAAACCTTTGTTTGATTGTTGACAACGAAGAAATGAGTAATTTTTATTTCTAAATAAACCAATATATAATGTTTTATTTTCTGTAACCCCGGCCCAGCATGTACCATTTGTGAATCAGACATGCCAGTTTAAAAGAAATGATAGTTAAAATTTTATCTACAATTTTTAAAAATTAAATGCAAACATATAAAATGATTGTTTTACAGTGAAATATTCAGTGGTAAAAGTGAGAGTAAACCTGTGGAAAAGATCTCTGATGAAACTAAGAGCGGTGACTCTCCCATTACAATCTCTGCAGGTTCAGGCACTCTAGCAAACTGTGATAAAATAGCTATAGAGAAGAAAGTGAACAAAGATCACAGTATGGAGAAAACAGATGAGAATGTGATGGTTAAAGTTCGTGAATCTGAGAATGTTGGTAAAGTCCAGGAAAATGAAATGACTAAGACAGTTGGAAATAGTTTTGATAACAAAGTGAAAAAGTATACAGTAAGACTAACAGACTCAGAGGACATTAAGATATTTAACAGTAACGATTACAAGGAAGACAAAGATCCCTTGATAAGTTCTCAAAAGAAAAATAACACAAACTATCAACAGAAAAATCCGCCAACAGTTATTCTAACAAGTCCGACAACTCATCATGAGAAATTTGAACAAAGTGAGGAAAAACTAAATGATGTGATATTCCAGGAATATTACAAAACTATAAACCAAAGTGTTCAGTTGGATAAAAATACAGTTAAAATAATGACCGAGAAGAATGAAAATTCCAAAAAGTTTGAAAATGATAAAGATGTGAGTTGTGAAAAACAATCAAAGAGAAGAGATTCTGCATTCAAGGAATACTTAATTAACAAACAAAAAAAAATCTTGATTTAAGATATATTCTTTGATAATAGTTTTTTAAGATTAGGCTTCATATCATTAGAATGTTAAAATGAGCAACTCAATTTGCTGCCTTAAAGACACCGTTTACTTATTTGGGTAATTATGGGGTAAACTAAATAGCTTATTAGCTAGGGATTAGTATTGGTCTTACTTTTCAAACACAACTGTGGCCTGAGAAATAGCCGATTTTTAGTTCAAAAGGGATGTTCCCTTTGTCGATACACTTTTTGATGTTTTTTGTTGATGCCATGGATTAAAAAAAATGTTTAATATAAAATTAAACTGTGGTATCTAATAGTTAAATGTAAATGTCTTATTAAAAAAAAATTTCAAACTTTATATTTTTTCCATAACATTTTTTAGCATATTGAACATTTTGTATTGCTTCTCTGTAAAATGCTGAATAGAACGCAGCATGAAAAATGAAAGGTTACGAGCATACAGGAACGGGATTAAAAATTAAAATTAGGTAGTTGATTATAAATTAGACAACTAATTCAGGGGTGCCATCATCCTGAGGAGGGGAGGGGGTCTGAATAGATTAAGGCCTCAACTGTCAATGAACTTTCATTTAAAGTTGTAATCTGAAATGAATTTAAGTTTATATATACTCAGATCGCACGACAAATAAGTTAACAGTCTCTTTAGTCATTTATAATTTTCTAATCTGTATGTCTTGACAATCTGATGGTGTTTACCTGAACTATTGGATTCTATTTGATTTACCGGTTTCCATAGTCTATATAATAAGGTTCTTTGATCATATATATATTTTTTATTTTAATACTAGGCTTTTAGGCCGCTTTGCGATCTATGTGATCATCTTGTGCAATTTAAAACAAAAACAAAATATGTTCGGAGTTTTTTCAATATTTTTAAAATCATTTTCAAAATTTTACAAAAAGTACTAAATTCCACGAGCATTTTCGCTAGAAGTAAATAAAGAAGGTCTAATACACCAGGTTGCAAAGATATTGGGATTAGAAAATACGAGTTTGAAGCGAGTAATGGTTTCCAAAAAAATATAATATAATTTAAGATTTTGAATTACGTATTTTGCCAGGGCATTCTTTCTTCTTCCTTTGGAACAAACTTGACCTCCAACATAACCTCCAACATAACCTCCAATATAACCTCTAACATAACCTCCAATATCAACTCCAGCATAGCCTCCAGTAGGAGGTCCAGCATTACCTCCAATCAGACATACAACATGGTGTCCAACCTGACCTCCAATATTGAGCAAAAAATGAATTTATTTTTCATTCAATCTAAGGAAAACATAAATGGGTCCATTGTATAAATAATGCAATTTATCATTTTATAAATGAGCTTTTTCTATGGAAAATTTATTTATTGTCAAAATCACTAAATTGTAATGTTGGACAAGTTTTATAAATAGTCTTCCTGTATCAACAATTTATCATTAAACATCTTTTCTTTCATACTTTTTCAACTACCTTCAAATTAAAAATGGACTGTTAAATAAAATCATTACGTTAATAATAGGCCATAAATTATAAAAAAAACCTTGCTTTTTCTGCATACAGTATATGCATAGAGAATAGAATATATATTCTACTCTCTATGAGTATATGTTTTCAATTCATAAGTTTGATTTCATAAAAATTCCCTATTTCTAATCTATTTTTCACCAGAAAAAACTGCATTTTTCCAATCAAAATATTATGTTAGTTCTTCAGTGGTAGTATCATCTGTTCTGAAAATATTTTGACAAACCCCTGACACAAATATATTTCAGAAAATGAAAGATTTGTATCATTATGTCGTTCAATGCGTAGGAAGCGACGCACATGTAAGTTTTCTGAAAATCATATTTTTGCGCCCATTCCAGTTTTTATGTCATTTATAAAAATAAAATAAAAGTATTTTGAAAATATTATTAGCAATCAAGGAAAAGATGTAAAACATAATCGAAATTTCTTTTTAATGCACAAAATCATAGAGGATTTTGCTGCCAAATAATAGTTGTTATCTCAAATAGGACGCAGAAATGAAATCAGATTTACTGTCAAAAAAAAGACTATATAAATCTAGCTAAATAGAAAAGCTAGTTAAAGTTAGGATATTGTATATTATATATTAAGACTTTAATAATTGTAGGCCTAAAAATAAAAAAAAGTTTCAGAAATGGCTAAAAATATTATAGATAATCTAAACTAGTTCAAACTAGTTTAAACTAATTCAAACTAGTTCAAACTAGTTCCAACTAGGTAAAATTAGTTCAAACTGGTTCAAACTAGTTAAAAATAGTTCAGACTAGGTTAATCTGGTTCAGTCTGGTTCAAACTAGTTCAAACTTATTTAGTATAATCCAAACTAGTTTAAACTAGTTCGAACTAGTTAAAACTAGTCAAAATTAAATTCTAAACTCGTAATCTCTGGCTTTGTAACCCTGTGAATTCAAATTTTAATTTTTGAAAGGTTTTTTTTAGATATTTGTTTCCTTTCTTGTGCGTACCATGTTTTTGAATCTAAAAATCAAAATTAAAATTTTTTCAAACATACTCTTATTGGCTGTTTGTAATATCATATATCAACTGTGAAATTAATGTTATATATAATATATATAGTTGTCTATTTATTTTCTAAATATTGTCTATTTTCCCTGTGTAACGTGTAAATGTATATTTATAAGATTTAATTATTTATATTTTAATAAATCTTTTCAAATTATTTAAATTAAGATTTTGTTGTTGCATTTTTCACGAAAAGATTAAAATTCGAAATACTTTCTCATTTGCAATTTGTTTATAATTATTCAGATACTACAGCGATTTTTAACAAATTTTTAGTTGGGGTTTTCCATACTTCTATCTTATTTCAGTTTCCAAATTGTTTTTATTTTTGTCAATCAACTTTTATTTTTGTGAGCTTGCAGTCCATCAGTGGTTAAGATTCTTTTTATTTTCTCCGTTGCTTTCTTAAATTGGTTTTTTGTTTGTTACTGGTTTTCAGAAAACAATTTACTTTTATTTCAAGAAATAATTGATTACATTTTTTATTCTTTCAGTAGATTTTCTTTTAAGTTAAACTTTACAGAAAGCAAAATAGGGTATAAGAATCTATATAAATGTCAAAGATCATAAGTGAACTGCCGGGCGAGAAAATGCGTTTTTGTCTATGCCAAACTAAATCTTTATTTCGAATTATTTTGGATTTTAACAATTTTGTTTTTAGGACAAGAAATGATTTAACTGTTCGGTTCTTGTCTTATGTTTTTAATAAAAAGAGAAAAACATGATAGAATTGAAATAAAAAAAAAACTGAGGACATTTGGCAGTGGTTACTCTTTGTGCTTTTAAAGGCTCAGCAAAAAAAGTACAATTTATAATGTTTTGAACTTTTTGAAAAATATTTTTTTTTACGATCTGATGGAGTTTGAAAAAATAATTGATTTTTTTTTGTATTTGGTAAAATTGTAAATTTGTAAATCGTATTTTTTCTACCAGGGATCAAATTCTTTCATTGATATGCATTTCTTTTCCCTCAAACTCAATCCATTTTCAAAAGGTATTTTAAAAATATCTCAATCAGAGATTTCTTCAAAAACTTATTTAACTTTAGCTAAACTTTCATTACATTATTGATACAATCTTTCTTAAATGCAATGTTTGTTAAAAGGTGAAAAAGATTATTTTATTTTGAAGTTCTCCCACTGAAGACAAACTTAATCAAAGTTTACAGAACGTGTTTGTTTAGCTCCTGGGAAACCATTATAGAATTATATGAAACTTGGATATTGGAAAAAGATGCAACAACGCTTTAGTTTTCATATAGGTGATTCATTATACACGGTAAATGGTATGGTATATGACGCAAGAATACACTAGGATAAGAATACTGGGTGATGAAACAGTTAATTCTGCCTTACAATCTAAATTAGTCAGAGACAAAATTGGCTCCGGAAAAATTCCATCACAGACTATGCAGTAAAAATGTTTCAACAAGCCATATTAGAGAACTATGGTCAGGCAGAAATGACTGAGTGGGATGATGCTACAAAAAAATGAAAACAACTGTCAGTGAAAAAGTATCTTTTGAAAATGAAACTTTCCGGAGAGAACATATAGAAACAGTTATAAAACAAGGACATTTTCTCTGCCTTGCAATGCTTGAAAAATCTGACATGATCTGGAAATCTTACATGTTCAATCTGAAGAAAGGTACACTGAAATTCCTACTCAACTCCTGTTTGGACATCCTGCCAACACAAACTAACCTTCCACAATGGGGAAAATCTGCATCAGATCTCTGTAAACTATGTCTACAGGCAGGTGATCAATTGCAAGGTAGAAGACAAGGAACTACAAACAATATTTTGAATGGCTGCAAGGTTGCAAACACCAAAAAGAAATTTTTTTGAGCTTACTGTCCCATTGGAAACAAATATTCAAAATGCCAACGCTCAAAAGATGAACATGTTTGAAGATTTTATCACAGATATAACACCTAAGGATGTGTCTGTTCACCCTTTAAAAATCGGCTCAAAAGGATCATCCAATAAAGCAAATCTAAAGAAACTGCATAAGTTCTGCAAAACACAAAGTTAGTTTCAAAGCAATATGCGAAAATCTATCAAGCCTTGCAAGTTGCAGTGCTGTCATCTTACCACATTTAAAAAAAACACAAGACTGGGACCAAGAAACTCCAGATAAAAACATAATCAATTCTTCTTATTTTGTGTAATATTTAAAAAAAGATGATATAGCGTTGACCAGGGGAGGCATAGTCAATCCCACCATTTACACACCCTTGTCGTAAACTACTATTTTACCACAGACCTAATTTTTCCGATAAAAGTCGACCCACTTAACTTATAATCTCAACAACAAAATAAGAATATGTCCGTGGCTCTCCCAAGTTCCCCAATCAAAAATCAAAATATTTGAGGCAAATCCGTACAGGGGTTTCCGAGTTATGATCGGACAAACAAACAGACATCCCCCATGACTAACAGAGATCATAGCTTTATATATATAGATATATGTATATAATTTATTTACACGAGTGAGACTAGCTAGGTGTTATGAAGTAACTGATTGAGTTGTATAGTTCCCAAGTTGCCAATATAAATATATGTTCCTTTCTCAAATATAAACATGTCAGGAATGATACAAAATTTCAAGGGATGTATGTTTAAAGTAGAGATGGGCATCTACTATACAAGTAGAGATGGACATCTACTATACAAGTAGAGATGGGCATCTACTATACAAGTAGAGATGGGCATCAACTATACACATGGAGATTGGCATATACTATTCAAGCAGAGATGGGCATCTACTATACAAGTAGAAATGGGCATTTACTAAACAAGTAGAGATGGGCATCTACTATACAAGTAGAGATGGGCATCTACTATACAAGTAGAGATGGACATCTACTATTCAAGTAGAGATGGACATTTACTATACAAGTAGAGATAGGCATTTACTATACAAGTAGAGATGGGCATCTAATAGTAATTGATTGAGTTGTATAGTTCCAAAATAAATACATGTTCTTTTCTCAAATATAAACAAGTCAGGAAAGATACAAAATGCCATGGGATGTTTAAGGTACAAGTAGAGATGGGCATCTACTATACACGTAGAGATAGGCATCTACTATAAGTAGAGATGGGCATCTACTATACAAGTAGAGATGGGCATCTACTATACAAGTAGAGATAGGCATCTACTATACAAGTAGAGATGGGTATCGTTTTCAGAACAAACAATTTTTTTGTGAGCAATGGTCTTTCGGAAAAAACGAACATTGGACGAATGACTTGGATCGTTCAGAGTCTTAAAGAAAATAAAAACGATAGTTTTTTAAAAATGAAAAAAGAACCATTTAAAATAGTTTGAAGATACTTGAAAAAATGATAATTTTTTCTGATTTTTTTAGATTGTCATTTTCACTGAACGAAATTTTTTTCGGAATACACTTTGTTAAAAACAATAGGTTTATTATGTTGCGAAAAATTTTATTGAACAAATGATTTTACTGAATGATCGTTCACTAAGAAAACAAACAAATAGATTAAAAATAAACAAACGAAATCAATTTTTTAAAAAAAAACTAAATGAGTTGTTCACAAACGATTAACAAAGGAAATGAAAAAAAACATGCCAATTTCAGGTAGGGAGAGGGTATGTGTACAGAAATGGGTCAACCCTATCCCAGCTGGGCTGTTTTTGTCTAATATAGGAGATGGAGGGTTCATCCCCCCCTATCCCTTATGATTTTGTCCACAGGGGTGGATGGAAAACATCCCCCCCCCAGCCTTAATAGGGTTAAGGCAAAAAACACCAGGAAGTGAACAACCCTGCTATCATAATCTGCCCAGGAAAATACGGTTCTTATTTTTGAAGCCATCATCAGAGAGAAACATTTCTCCACGCATCTATACACCATACAATGAAATTACCCATCTTTTTTAATAACATTTACATTGAAAAATCTTTGAGAATTTTATCAAAACTAAAATATGTTAGTTGAGAGCACAGATTAACACAGACTGCTCATAATCTCTTCCTGGATAGGCTAAGCAGGCCAACAGTGTCCCGGCATGCCATGCTTCAGTTCCATGAAAGGTTTTTGATTGCCATCAATAGCCACTTGTTACATTTATTTCAGGGGTTAAGTTTTCCAATTTTTAACGACATGCTCTAACTTTTAACATAAAACATAAAATTTAAGAATTTAATATTTTTTGAAGTTTTTGTATTTTATATCCAACAGATCCTTAATTATCCAGCTGAATACAGATGTTTCCTCATTGGCTGTGTACCTGATGTGGAAAATATGGTGTATATTAGCCTTTCAGATATGTATTCATACCTTTGGTTGAGAACAATGCGTTTAACTCTAAATCAAAAGAAACATTGCCCACTCGTAAAATTGAATCAAAAACCATTCTTGGCAATATAATGTCTAGTCTCATCCAAAACGGAAGCAGGATAGGAGTTTGAAAACGGGGGAGGGCGGGGGATTAAACGAAGGGGGGGGCCGGGGGGGAACAAGGGAGTAAAATATTATCGTCCCAAGTTGCATGATTGAATAAGGATGCAGATCCGCATTTTCAGCTGTTTTTAAACTTTAAACTAGGGTTTCCAGCAAAAAGGAAAATCGTTTCGCAAAATTTTTGCATTTTTCGCGAACATTTTTATTTGCGACCATTTCGCTTCATGTTCGCATATTTTCGCTTATTTCGCGACATTTTGCTTTAATCTGTTTTGCGAAAAAATATGAAATTTTCGCGAAATTGAACATGCGAAAATTTCGCGAAAAAAATTGAAATTATATTTAAAAAAATGAAAAATACAGAATTTTTAGAAATGAATGCAAAATTTTTGCGAAAAAGTTGTGAAAATCATCAAAAAAGACTAATTTTTAAGAATACAAGACTCATTTTAAAGAGGGATTTATCCGCAAGCCCAATTAATGGATTTGAAAAAAATATAAATATAGATTTAAAAACGACTAGGAGACATCTGCACACAATTCATAGATTTTCTTGAAAATACTTTCTCGACCATTAAGATCCTTCTTCTTAAAACACAAAATAAAAACTACTACGGAAAGAACCAAAATAATTCGGAAACTTAAAAAGATAGCAAGTGAAAAAAGTTCTCTTCATCAAACATTTATTAAGTAAAGGAAAAGAAATTATTTATATCACATAATACAACTTCAAATACTGAGCTATTAGACCAGAGAAGTTCACATATTCTTTTGAGCAACTAATTTTTACAGCTATAAAACTCATGGTTTTCACAAAATTTTCGCATTTCGCAAAAATATTTTCTCATTTTTGCGAATTTTTTGCTTCGTTTTCGCTTTTTCATTTTCGCGAAAATTGGCGAAAAAGTTTCCAAAATGCGATCGAAAATTTTCGCATTTTTTCGCAAAACGTTTCGTTCGCCGGAAACCCTACTGTAAACTCCATTTGGTTAATAGCAAATTTTTGTTCTTTGTGAATTTATATTAAAAAAAATCATGATGAACCATGTACAATTTTGAGTGACCTTTTATTTTCAAAATGGTGTATCCTGTAAACATTTGTTTAAATGATAACCTTAGTTTTCTTGCCGAAAACTGATGTTTTTCAATTGTAGTTTATCTGTAAAAGTGAATGGCAGATTTCTGTTGCATAGGCGATATTTTGTTGCATAATGAGTTTACAAATGATGATGAAATATTAAATAAATCCTCATTTCTTATTTTAGACATAAGAGCCTCTGAGGCAATACGTGAGTTTTAAGAACGTTAAATACTTTTTAGCACAGACGTTTTTAATATTGCATTGTATTAAATAATTTATAAAAAAATTAGATTTTTTAATGAATAATTTTAGCAATATTGTCTTAAATAAAAGTTAAATCTCAAATTCAAAAATTGGGTTCTCCATTTTGTTTCTTCATTTATCTGGAAAATAACTGTGACTCTAATTGCACTATAAAATTTATTCTTAAAATTTGTGTTGTTATGATAGGAAATTCATGAATTTCTCTATCTTTTTAATTTGAAGATGTGTACCTCTTGGTCTATTGAAATATCAAGGGTCTACAAAATTATAGTTTATGGCGAGTTTTTAATTCACTATATTTATTAGAATATCAGAATAATGCAAAGTTTAACTGGATGAAATTTCTTAACATTGTTTGAGCAAAGTTTATAAAGTTTAGATTGGTTTGGCTGAGTAAACTTTATAATTTTATATCTCCAGGAAGCAAGAATGATATTTGATACTCACATATTATAACTGGAACCATTTAAGTACAGTATACTGTTCATTTCTTTAAGATTCAGCAAACATTAGGTTATTTTCTAAACATTTTACAATTCGCCCCCCCCTCCCCTTTCCTCAGAAAACAACTAATATTATTTATATTTGAATAGTGGCCTGAATCAAATTTATTTGATTGTATTCAGGAATAGAAGGGAGATATAACTGACGGGGTACTCCATTTGTATAAGAAATATTCAGAATAGGTTATTGTATACGCGGTAATTGTACATCAGACAAATATTTCTTATTCAAATGAAGTAGCGTCTGCAAGCATGTATAATCATATGGTAGGGCGAACTGCGTCAGTTATATCTTTCTTCTATTCCTTTCTCCCTGATTGTATTTTAAAAAGAACATGTCAAATCCTTTTTTGATCTTTGCCCAGTGCTCTTTTTTGAAAATAAATTTTAAAATTCTCAAATACATATGTAATTAAAACATGATTCATGAAACATTCTGTAACATCTGTAAGAGCATCCATAAATTAAAAACTCAAACTCAGTTAATTGTGAGTTTTTTTTTCTTATTCTGAAAGTGGAAAAGAATATAAAAACAAAATTGCACTTTCTTGCATTGTGAATAGTAATTTCAGAAGTGCAACAGTAAAATAAAACCTTCCTTGCAGTTTTATTAGCATAAAGTTGTATTCTTAAATTTTAAAAAGGCTTTAAAAATAAAGTTTTTTTGCACGTTCATGAGCCTTTAAATGTTAATTGGAAATTCAGGATTAAAATAATTGGAATTTTATGTCTGCTGCTGTGCTTTAATTTAATTTGAATTTAAGATTTTATAAATGGAATTTAAATAGAATTAACCAAGCTTTCTTAGACAAAGCCGAGGAATTTGACACAAATAAAGCTATAGATTGGATGAAATATCCCAAACTACATTTTAATTTTTTTTTTATTTAAAATTTTTATTAAAATTTTGTTATTATTTTAAAAAGAAATTGAAACAAATCGTTTTCCAATAAAAACAATATAAAACTCAAGCAGTATTGGCCTGAAGATGATAAATGTGATGTTTCTTAATCCTAATATTAATCAGAGTAATCATTTGTCTGTCTGTCTATGTAAATTAGTTTTGACTTTAGCTCAGATTTAGTTCTATTTTGTATACTAGGTGAAGTGCGCCTGGAGTTGCACGTGAAATTTTAAAAACTAAGCAAAAATGTTTATTTTGTAGATTCAAAATAATTGAATATTTACGAAAACAAGTTATTTGAATTGCTAGTCGATGATTTTGAAAATATTGTTTTAAAACAAATCCAAAAGATATTTATTCAATCCTTTTGACAACAATAAACAGGCTTATATATTAGAATATTCATTTTTGCTGAGTTACAGAGATGGCACATAGATTCAGCCTAATGCTTTGATTTTTTTTTTGTCCTCGCACTCTCGATTTTTAGATTATCACCGTGAAATTTTTGGATTTATAAGAAATAGTTATTTAAAGGACTATTTGTATTTTTTAAGCATAAGAGGGTACAAGGTTTTCAAAAGTCTGGTCAGTGTTAAAAAAATCTAAAATAGCCCATAACTTTTGACTAAAGCTACAAATCTAAAAACTATATTCTAAAAAGTCCTTACAAAATGGAAATGAAAACATGTGTCACATCTTGATATTTTCTCTAAAACAAAAAAGGATATTTTTTTTCTCACTTTTCTGCCTCCTTTTTTGCATTTGTTTCAACCCTTCCTAGCAGTAGCACCCAAACTATTAAAGATCATGCATTTTAATTCTTTACCTATACTGTAAGGCCTTCTTCTAGGCTATAGATAGATTCAGAACCCCCCCCCCCCCTTTAGTAGGGTTACGAAAACATTTATAAACACAATCGCTTTTTTAATATCGTGTTTTCTTTTTTGCTTTTTTAAAAGGGTAAAAACGTAAAATGCTTTTACTTTAGAAAATCAAGAACGAAACAAAACACAATATTTTTTTTCGTTCGTTTAAAAAAACAATTAACACCCTCCTGGTCCCAACATATACTTTCTATTCTATAAAATAATGAAAGTTTTAGACTAAAAATATTATATATTTATGAAGAAGAATAATGATGGAATCCCTCTTAGCGATGAAATGAATGAATGAACTAAAGAAATATTTCTGGCATAAATGGAATCTGGGTTATAGAGAATACTTAAGTGTTAGAAACCCCATTGAAAGCATAGTATACAATAATAAAAAGAACTCAGATGTTATTTTGGGGAACATTTTTTTTGAAGACGAGCCACATAAAAATATTTATTTTTGTAGATACAGGGTGAACAAAAAACAAAGGATTTATAGCATTGCTTTACACAAAACTAAAAGATTGTGTTGGGTTCATTGTGAAAGGTAGAAAAACATATCAAAATATGTTGTACATGCAAAAGAAACAAATATAATTTTTGGCGCATACCAAAAAGCAAATTAATATTTGCTGTTGAAAAATCTTTAGAATTTGATGGAAAATGACAAAATTATTGTATCTTAAAATCACATGCAAATCTATTAATAAATACAAGATAAATAAAAGTCTGGGAAGAAATCATCGTCATTGAAGTACTATTGGAGACCCGCATGAAGGTCTTGCTAGAGACCCCCAAACTCTCATAGGAGACAAGCAGATTTTCATTAGAAACCCCATACTTTCGTTGGAGACTCACAGATTCTCATTGAAGACCACCAGATTTTCTTTGGAGACCCCCAGATTTGTAATGGAGACTCCATATTTTTGTTGGAGACTCCTAGATTTTCAATGGAGACCCCCAGATTCTAGTTGGAGACCCCCGATTCTCTTCGGAGATCCCCATATTTTCATTGGAGACCCCCAGATTCTAGTTGGAGACCCCAGATTCTCGTTTGAGAACCCCCATATTTTCATTGGAGACCCCAATATTTTAATTGGAGACCTATATTCTCGTTGGAGACCCCCATATTTTCATTGGAGACCCCTACATTTTCATTGGAGACCTATATTTTCTTTGGAGACCCCCATGGGTGCCTCCAATGAAAGAAAGGTCTCCAATAGCATCCCAATAATACTCCAATTATGATCATTTCTTCCCAGACTCGAGCAAGAGAACAAAATCCATGAAGAATTAATATTGCACATTTTCTACAAAATCTAAAATAAAATATTTAACTTAAAGCAAACAGTAACTTATCCTTGATCCATCATATTAAAAAGACTCTTAAAAAAAATACCGCATGTCTAAGATTGGCCAGGTCAAATTATAAATGTAAGAATCTGCAAATATCTATGTTTTAACTGTATTTTTTCATGTTTTAGATTGAAGTCAATAATGTTTAATGTAGTATAAAATATGATGACACTTTTATGGGAAAATTTAACATTTACACACTTCAAGGACAGCTCTTACATTCTATTTCATTTTATGTTATACTACTCTTGGATACAGATATTTTGCAAAATTAACCCTATTCCTGCTGGGGGGGGGGGGGTTGTCAATTTGACCCCTCCTGTAGTTTTTTACATAACCTAAAAAGTATTGGTCTGAGGCTGTTGAAATTTTCTGACTTTTCCTACATACCCAAAGCCCTCCCTTTAGGCCTAAAACCGGGCTTTAATACTAACTGCCTGTAACAAATTAAATCTTTGTTTTGACCCACTTCCACTTGTCAGATTTTGATAAAATTTAGCTTTTTGGAAAGCCTTTGACATAAGGAAACGAATTGCACAAGTTTTGCGAAAAAAAATTGCAATTTTTTTGCAAACAACCTGTCAAAGTAAATTTGCACATTTTTAGTTTTTCTTGATTAAAAATCAGGTTATTTTTGCAAACATTTTTATTATATAACTGGATTTTGCGATGAAAAATTCAGTTTTTGCAAGCACAAGAGTTTTCCAATGATGTATCATTTTTCATATTTGGACATCAAACAGGGGATTTAGAGATAGGGTTAATTTTCATATAAAAAAAGAAAAAAATCATGTTTTTAATTGGATGTTAAAAAGAAGAAGATGCATTCTGTTGACTGCTTTATGACAAACTTGCTTTCTCCTTCTGTTGTCATTTCTAACGCTTAAATTATGTGAAATTCTATAATTTTAAAGTGGTTGTTAGTTTTTCTAATTTGTCAGTACATTTTCATTTCAATTTATGTTTAAGGTTAAATTAAAGCACTTTTTAAACTTGTTCTTGTGTTACTTGTTCAAAAACTTTGCTAAACCAGCCAATAAATTCTGTAATCATGTTTGTAAAAAGCAGCTATTATATAAGTGTGAGAGCATGAAACTGAGAAATACTGTGGACTAAGACTGTTTCCTTTGGTAAAAGGGAATTAACTTTTGTAAAAATTAACATTAAACTGCCATAGATCACCTGACAATCTCCTTTCTTCCAATCAACTCCTTACCTATCCAAAACATATCTTGATATGTGTAACCAATTATATTCAGTATCGTTAATTAACTTAGGGCCAACCAATCAAATCAACCAACCCTGGTTAGGCGGGTCCAAACTGCATAGTAAATTGTGATTTCTTATTTGTAATATCTCATGCTTTGTAGTTGAATAAAAATATGAAATGAATTAAATGAACTGCTTTATAGACAAAAATGTTTTTAGTGATTTAAAAAAAATCCCGGCTCATATTGAATGATTTTTAAATTTTTTACATTCTTAAAAATGATTTATTAAAATCTAAAATTTAGAGAAACTGTGTGAATGAAAGGTTTAAATAGTAAAAAAATAAAAAAATAAAAAAGTAAAAAATAAAAACCAATTTTGATTCATGATTTAATTTTGTGCAAATCCGTTTTTTTGTGTTCAAAAGTATACAAATAAATAATGTATAAATCCTTATCAGTTTTTTCTCTAATGGGAGTTTTTGTTCACTTAAACAGGAGTTAACCCTGGAATTGTGGCATACAACCTAATAAGCTGTTTATCATTAGTTTGTTACGCACAAGACAGCATGGATTTTAAAACAATTTTGTTTTTATCATACTGGTAGCAACCTGCATTTCTTCTCCACTTATGCAAGGTACCTACCTAATATCTCAAGTTTTAAAGACAAAATTTCTAGTTCTATTTTGTTTTTTGATTTATTTAATTTATTTATATTAATAGATGATTTTTAGGCTTAAACAGAACTGATGGTAAATCTGATACAACCCTTGAGTGCACATTTTAGCAGGAGATGATACCTTGTAAGTGTTAATTAACATTCTTAGTTACACAAAGGAAAATATTTTTTGCCGTTTACTCTACTTTTGCAACCCGATGTCATTCAAACTATGAATTCTGTTATATGAAAATGTTTAAGTTTACTATAATAAAGGTTTACACCATCAAGTTTCAAAGATAAAGGTATTAGAAAATTTGAATAATTTGTAGCAAAAACTCGGTTCCTTTACATGTAAAAAAATTAACCCTATAAAGACTTGGGGGTCTAAATCTGTGCATATAAAGGGGGGGGGGCGTTCTACGCCCTCCCCTGTAACAAGGCCTTAACTAATAGGTATAGGTAGGGTTTTCATTTTTCCCGGATCAAAATTTCCATTTTGGAAATGGATTGATCCAGAAATTTGTTGCGTAAACCGGGATTCCGGGGAAATTCCGGTTCAAATGTAAACCGGAATGTTTACGGATTATGTGTCAGTTTACGGAATGGAAACCATAAAATTTCCAGTTTCCATTTCGTAAACCGGAAATTTTTCCGGTTTACATAACATAAACCGTAAAATTTCCAGGTTCCATTTTGTAATCCGGAAATTTTTCCAGTTTACATATATTGCTAATTGTAAAATTTCCAGTTTCCATTTAGTAAGCCGGAATTTTTTCCAGTTCACATATCGTTAACCATAAAATTTCCAGTTTCCATTTCGTAAACCGGAAATTTTAACACAATGTTAGACATTTAAAGCAATGTTAAAACATTAGAAGTTAAATTTATTAGCTAAAATATATTAAATACGCATTTAATTCTAAAATTATACATTCACAAATATTTTACTGCAGTTCATCATGACTATTTTACAGTTACAGTTTTCACTTTCCCTACAATATTTTTTGACAAATTAGTTTTTATTTTTCAAGAGGATTGTCGGATGTGATGAATAAAACTATATAAATAAGAATTTATAAAAACTAAGCTTAAATTTGATGAATTAAAAATAATAAACTTCGACATTTTTCCTGCACAAATTTTTAAACCAGTTTTAAACCTTCTGTTGGGCCATGCGAGTTGCCTCACAAATTTTGAGCTCGGTCGGTTCAGCTGTTTTGAGTTTTGACGTTTATTGGATACAAACAGACAAACAAACAGACGAGCAAAGTATATAAATAGAGTGAGAAACAGAAAACTCTGGAATAGGAGGACGACATTTAGACTTATGATATGACTTTAAATAGTTCAATGAACATGAAACACGGCAATTGTAAAGAGTTTACTATACTTTATACAGACCAATTTAAAAGTGATTTTATAAGTTACTATTCAAACTATTTGCTTTGTTACAACTAAACATCAAATAGACTCAAGGATTGATATGTCATCTTCCTTTATACAGTTTTCCGTAGATGAAATAATTTTGAGACGTGAATTTATATTTCATGATAATTCACTGTAGTATTACTTTAACTACAGCTAAACCAGGTGCACATTCGATTATTATGTAGATAGTATTACTAACTGCAGTTTTATATTTTACATAAGTTTAGATGTCTTTAACGTTTTTCCGGAACCTTTTCCCGGAAAATTCCAGAAAGATTTTTCCATAAACCGGAATTTTCCGGAACAATATTCTGGAACATTCCATAATCTGGAAAGATCCTTAATTTAGGAACAACATTCTGGAAATTTCCGTTTTGCGGGGGAAAATCGTTCCGGAAATTGTTCTGGAATTCCGGTTTCCAGAACCTTTTCCACAATGCAAATTATTATTTCCGTACGTAAGCCGTAACCCAAAATTACGGTGGAAACCCTAGGTATAGGGTTAAAATTTCACGGTGATAGTGTCAAAAATGAGAGTGCTAGGGCAAAAAACTAGAGGGGAGGGGGCATTTAGCGCCTCCTTCCCAAAGTTTTAGGAGTAAGAAAAAAGTTTCTAGATTTTTTAATTGTTTCAGAAGTTGGGAAAAGTGTGCACTTCAGTGTTTCAATGAAAGAGTAAGTAATCATGCACGTTAAAGTAAAGTAAATTGGACGTAAGTTTGAATTCTTATATTTTTTCTCATATATTTAACCGAGTAAATTTGCTTTCTTCATAAAATAATTAAATCAAATAAAGAGGAGCTAGGATAGTAAAAAGTCTGACCAGAATTGTCGCATATATTTGACTTTCTCCTTCTGTCACCCTACCCTCTGGATTCTGGAATCACCACCACCAATGGGTCTGCAAAATTAGAAAACTCGTTCTTGCAAAATATTTCCAATTTTTCAGATTTTTTGACAAAATTATTTAAATTTCACCTTACTTTTTATACTTTCAACTGTTTTTTGCAACATTGAAAAAAAACTTTAATACTTAAATTTTGACACGGTCCAATGGTAAATCACACAAGTTTGGGTCATTTTTTTAATACCTAAAAGTGTTTCCAGGGGGTTGTGATGCAGTGATGCAGTGATGCTAAAATGGTTATTATATGCAATTATTTTTTAATGAATAATGGATATAACTTAAAGTTTTTGCGTAATATATATTAGTGCACTAGAAAAACATCAAAATTGAAAATAAACTAGCTATTTAAAAGAAAATTAATTTTTGCCCCAAACTCAATATTATTATTCCTATATCTGTGCAACCCGATGTCGTAGATTTTCGATATTCGAACTATACATTCTGATGAAATATCAAAGGTTTAAACCATCAGGTTTCACAGAAATAGTGATTAGAAAATTTGAGTTTGTGGCAAAAACTCAGTTCTTTTAAATAAAATATGAAATATATGTATTATTTATTATTTTAGAGCTGTCTGTTTTGGTCTTGGAATATGGCAACTAATGATTGCTTATTAATGGTAATTAAAAGATTGCATCAACTTAAAGTTTTGAAAAATTTAAAAACAATTTAAAGCTTTTCCCAATTTTCAAACTTAAATCCAAAAATCGAAAATTATTTATGATTATTAACCTTTCTATTGTAGAAGCTGTCGCATAACATTTTCATTTTTTTCAGGATACTTGTGATTTAAAAAGGAGCCGTCAATATATCTCTGGAACATATAATTGTTTTGAGCAAGAAGAAACCAATGTTTAATATGAAATATGTTGGAAGTTATTTAAGGCATGTAGAGCTAAATAATAAGAACCCTAATTGGTTAAAAAAGTTCTTTATTTGTTAAATACACAACTTCAAATATATTTCAATGTTTCTATCATTAGATTTTATCATATACATATGTGGCAATATTGAGTAAGCAATTATACCTATATTTATAGTAATGTAAATAAACTTTATAAATTTGAATTTAAAAAAATTGTGTTAAAAGTAATTTATAAATATTTAAAAAATTTTGTTTGTTTATGTAAAAAAAAACTAAAAAGTCGTACAATTATTTGCTTTTAGGCATCATTAAAAGAAAAAACAATCAATATTTTAATGACAATTTGCTAAGGACAATTTGGTTATAACTTTATTTATTTATTATTTATAATTTGAATACATTAAACCGGTTGCAAAGATATAATTGTATTTAAAATCTAAGTATTCAGAATTCCTTTATCAAAATATTGGTTTGCGCGAAATTTTGATTTGCAAGACAGCACAAAAAATATGGTAAGTGAAGAAACACGTGCACAAAAAATATGGTAAGTGAAGAAACACGTGCTGGGAAAATACAGAAATTTAGAAAATCTTAACAAATGCTGGTGAACACAAGACTAACTCTCGGTCTTGTGTACCTTGCTCTAGAATTATAGAGAAAATAGGTTTTACATTATAAAATCATGCTTAAAAAACCCCAGCTATTTTAAGCAAGATTGTATCTGTAAAAAGCTGTTATCACTCCTGTATGCCGAGTCATTAGCGCCTGTTCCAATCTGCAGGGTTCAGTGTTTGCTGTCTATTCTGAACCAATAGACATATATATCTTATTATCCAATCAGAGATATGAATCCTTTAATCAGTAAGTGGAAATATTTACTTCCACTGAAACTATAGTGTTTTAGCAAGATTTTGTCTGTAAAAAGCAGCTATTGTTAGAAAGATTTTATCTGTAAAAACTCATTATAAACAAGATTTTGTCTGTAATAAGCAGCTACTATAAGCAAGATTTTATCTGTAAAAAGTTTCAGTTCTCAGAGTGTGAAAGCATAAAACTGACAAATTGTCTAGACTAAGACTGTTTTTCCTTGTGTGTTTTGGGAGGTGGGGGGGGGGGGGTTTTAACATTTTGTAAGATTCACGAGATTAACATTAAACATTTATTTAGTTCATTCAACATTTCTTTTTTAATCCTTTTTCAGAAGTGTGTTAATTCTTTCTACTTGGAGGTCTATATACCTCTTATTAATGTCTCTCAAAAAAATTTGGGGAGAAGTCTCTAAGTAGTTTAAATATTATGTTTTAGTTAAGAATTTTGACCAAAAACCCACTATTTCATTGAAAACTCTTAAAATAGAATTTTTCAACACGCTATTCTAACTAAATTAAGGTTTTGGGGTGCTGCTGGAGCCCCTTAATCATTTTTCCATGGCTGTTAAAATCTATTTATATATTTAGATTATCCCGAAACCCCTTTGCTTTCTTGTGCTTCTGCTATAAAATAATTTTTTTCTTCCGAAATACTCGCTATTTATATATACAGGATCCTTTCAAGGATAAATATATGAACGGGAAAAGTGAATAGAAATTGAAATCATCATAAACAAATGCTAGCTACAATTCATACAATGCTTTTAAATGCAAAGGTTATTAAAATATATTCATTTAGTCCATTTTCAACATGAAACACAAGACACAGTTTAAGAGGAGTATTGTGACAAAAACAGTCAACCCCCCCCCATGACCCCTTAAAATAACCCAATTTACTACTAATAATGCTAATAATAATGATGATAATGATGATAATAATGAAAATGATGATAATTTTGATAATGATGTTAATGAAATTGATGATGAAAATGATGATAATGATGTTAAAGATGTTAATGATGAAAATGATGAATATGATGATAATGATGTTAATGATGTTAATGATGATATTGATGTTAATGATGATAATGCTGTTAATGATGTTAATAATGATAATGATGATAATGATGTTAATGATGATAGTGATGAAAATGATGAATATGATGATAATGATGTTAATGATGTTAATGATGATATTGATGTTAATGATGATAATGCTGTAATGATGTTAATAATGATAATGATGATAATGATATTAATGATGATAGTGATGATACTGATGTTAATAATGATAATGATGTTAATGATGATAATGATGATAATTATGTTAATGATGATAATTATGTTAATGATGATAATGATGTTAATGATGTTTATGATGTTAATGGAGTTAATGATGATAATGATATTAATGATGATACTGATGTTAATGATGATAATGATGTTAATGATGATAATGATATTAATGATGATAATGATATTAATTATGATAATGATGTTAATGATGATAATGATGTTAATGATAGACCCGTTACTCGGTTATTTGAAAATTAGTTTTTTTTTTTGCTACACAACATCTTTTTTTACTCTATTTAGACCATGTTTGACAGAAGATATTAAAGTCATTTTCTGGCTTGAAAAATAAATAAATACTCTCAATTTCCTTTTTTACTTTGACAAAGGATTGTGGCACAATAAACTAAGTCAACAGTCTCTGTAAATGTACTGCATGACCTAGGATCATATTCCCTGAATTCAATTTATACTTTTTAGAGAAATTGATTTCTTTGCAAAATATAGTTGTCAAGTTAGATTTTCCACAAGAACGATCAAACAATTTACATTCTCTCGTATTTCACAGAAGTTTAACAATGATCATGTTTAATAAAGTCGAGGCCGAATTTGAAGAATTTGAGTCGTGGCTTAAATATGTTTTGTTCCTCTTAATATTGTATTCAATTTTTCAAGATTTAAGCAGGTGCTCAATCGAAACCAGTTTTTGGCAGATTAACGCGATGGCTCGAATTCATTAAATTTGGACATTTGACACAAAAACTTGAAGCATAAGAACTAAAGAAGTAGAATCAAGTTATGAATTTATTTTAGAGTTATAAATTCATTTATGAATTCTAAATTTATTTTATGAATTCTGAATTTATTTTATGAATTATGAATTTATTTATGAATTATGAATTTATTTATGAATTATGAATTTATTTATGAATTATGAATTCATTTCTTAATTATGAATTTATTCATGAATTATGAATTTATTCATGAATAATGAATTTATTCATGAATAATGAATGTATTTATGAATTATGAATCTATTTTTGAAGTGTAATTTTATTTATGAATTACTAGCTAAAGGGCCCTGCGCTACCTGTGGAAAAAATTAGATTAATTTGTAAATTAAGAAATATCTTTTTTATATTAAACAGTGCAGTTCAGTGCACAATATCAACTACCTATTAGATTTCTTATTTTATGAGATTTCGTATTTCACATTTAACGTTTTGTTAAATTAGCATAAAAGAAAGGCCTAGAATTGGTTAGGGTTTGGTAAATTATCATTAATGAAAGGTCTAGAGATGGGCATGTTTTGTTAAATCATCATTAATGAAAGGCCTAGAGATGGGCACGTTTTGTTAAATTAGCATAAGAGAAAGGCCTAGAGATGGATACATTTTCTTAAATTAGCATTAATGAAAGGCCAAGAGCTGGGCACGTTTTGTTAAATTATCATTAATGAAAGGCCTAGAGATGGGCACGTTTTGTTAAATTATCATTAATGAAAGACCTAGAGATGGGCACGTTTTGTTGAATTAGCTTAAAGGAAAGGCCTGAAGATGGGCATGTTTTGTTAAATTAGCATTAATGAAAGGTCTAGAGATGGGCACGTTTTGATAAATTAGATTTAAGAGAAATGCCTAGAGATGGGCACATTTTGTTTAATTAGCATAGTTTAAAGGTCTAGAGATGGGCAGGTTTTGTTAAATTAGCATAAATGAAAGGCCTAGAGATGGGTACATTTTGTTTAATTAGCATAAGAGAAAGGCCTAGAGATGGGCAGGTTTGGCTTTTTTAATTTCTTTTGAAAACTTAAAAATGAAAGATAATTTTTTGATTTTCTGATTTCCCTCCGCTTATTTGTTAAATTATAGAATTTTTTAAACTTTTTTTACACATGCTGATGTTGGTAAATGTTGTCTTTAATTCTTCCCGGCACAATTATCAATTTCTTATTTAACCTTTTTAACATGATTTAAGGCAGATGTTAAAAATTATATAAATTACTGCTTTTATATTTAGTATATAAGGGAATTGAGTCTTTGCCACAAATTCTGATTTATAAATCTCTATATCTTTGCAAACCAATTTCGTAGACCTTAGATATTTCAAACTATGCATGCTTCTAGATCAAATATCTTGAGTTTGAAATATCAAAGCTTTTCGCCATCAAATTAAAAAGACAAGTGTGTGGCAAAAACTCAATTCCTTTATCAAATGTTTCACTTTGATCAAGTTTTAATTAAACTAAAGTTAAAACTTTAAACATTTTCTTAGTTGACTTTAGTTCTATGGTTAAACATCAGTTTGATTGAATAGAATAGTTTTCAAATTACTGATTTTTTATTCTTTATAAAATCTTTGACATTTTAAGCCTAAATTATAATTTCAAACTTTTCCCATGCAGTTAATGTCTTTTATTTGTATTTAATTTTAATTTTAATTTTTGAACAAATGTTTCTGAAATCTAATAAAAGATGTGTCATTACTGATGCATTATTACTGGCTGGCTGTAATTTTATGATACTATCATCTTAATAAACCACTGGACTTAACTTTCCTTTCATCAGAATGCTAAGCAGTGTGCTTCCTCTGTAGAGTATATTAGATTAATATTTTGAGAGTTACTTTGGTCTCAAGATTTCAAATATTCTTAAAAAGACAAATATTATATATTCTAAGAAAGAAAGTTCAGCCGTTAGCATATTTACATTGTAATTGTACCAACAAACTGCAGTATACTCTTTCTCCATGCTATAAGATAGAACATTTAAAAATTGTCTAATTACATTTTTATTAATATTATTCCAATTTTATTTCTTATTAAGTCTTGTTTTTACTTGCTCTACGCATCATCATAGGGTTCAGAGATATAGTCAGTATGTCTTAATAAATCACATGTTTTAAAACAAAATTAAATTATTACAATTAATTTAAGCCCTAAACCCTATAAGATATTTTGCAAGAAAACTAGATAAACAATGTCTTTTGTAGAAAATAAATTAAATAAAATAGATTGACTTTATTGTTTCACTACTTTCCTTAGTAAAATCTTTATATATTCAAAACTTTGCAAAAATCTGCAAAACTAATGCAAGTGTAAAACTTTGCACTAAATGACATAAAATTTGCACAAAAATTTGAACATTAAATTATATTTTGAATTTTCTGCATATATCATTTACAAATATTTGTCAACATTTTTCCGAATTACTTTGTAAACTATTTCTAATAGCCCAATGAGCTGGCCTTGAAAAATTGATCTAGGGATATGTATCACACTCCCTTATCTAAAGTCTAAGGGCAAAATCTTAGAGGAGATGGGGGGTTGTAAAACACCCATAACCCAATCCGGATAGGATTAAGCATGCACTGATATGATACATAATATGTAAACTAAGTTTTATGTATTTAATTTTTTTTTTAAATTTCTCTTTGATATTCCATAATGATCCTGCAGGGATAACTTTACTTTAGGGATCAATCGTTAATTTATAAAATGGCCCAAATTGAATATCGAGATCTGTAAGGTTAACAATTTATCCAAGCAAGAGTTTCGATTTCTGGCTACAGTAAATTGTTATACATACAACAAAGAACAAAGCTCAAACATATTCAAATAATTTAAGGCAAAAATTCCATTTTCTATGACAACAATCTGTAGAAAATAAGTTTAAAATGTGTTTTCTCAATTGTTATTAGGAAATTAAGGAGATAAGAGTTCCAAGCAAATAGGACAGGATTTACAATTTGAAAAATTTTAAAAGAAAAAAAAATCTAATTTTGCTAAAGCTACAATATTTAAAGAAATAAATATTGCTGAATAAATTATACATGCACAGTTTGAAATGATCCCCCTCCCCCCTCCCCCTCCCCCAAATCCCTCAATTCTGGTTTGAATTGCGAGTAATTTAATTAAAAGCCTTGTGACAGTTTTGTTAGTCAGGACAGTCAAATTTGTTTTTAGAAAAGTTCAAAATGTAAATCTTTTTATGAAATTCGTTTACTTTTTCTAGATCAAAAATTAAATTGAAATTCTTATGAGAAATGATGTGATAAAGATTTATATTTGTGACTTATAAAAATTACAAATAAAAAATACATCATTTGAAATTCCGGTTTATTTGAAGTATATCACGTCCCCTTCTAAACCAGCTAGCATTGGTTTTGATGTTTTACCTGTATATATTAACCTGGAATTTTTGTTACATCTTGTAAATACATTTATACATGTTTATACATTAACATATATTTAATCACCTTAACATTCCCAGGCTTTTAGGGCAAAGGTAATTTAAAGACTTATAAAATGGGCCTACAAACATATACTTTATTAATCTGAGGCTTTTTTTTTAGGGAGGGGGGAGCGCGGAACAACCTCCCCCAATATTTATATAGATTCAGAACCTTTTTATATTTACAGGATTAAGGAGACTATTCTTGAAATAGCAAATGACTCTTTATTTACAGAGTGGCATGTCTAATTAAATATGAAATCTTAAAGGAACAGACTGGCTAGGCGGGATATCCGGAAAGGAACAGACTGGCTAGGTGGAATATCCTAAAAGGAACAAACCAATTAGGTGGGATATCCTGAAAGGAAGAGACCGGCTAGGTGAGATATCCTTAAAGGAACAGACTGACTAGGTAGGATATCCTTAAGGAAACAAACCGGCTAGGTGGGATATCTTTTAACCCTATCTCTGCTGGGGTACTTGAAAACCAGGTTATGCTGGGGGTTTCCCATTACTCCCTTCCCATCCCATCCGTCCCATTCCTCCCTTCCTTCCCTTCCCATCCCTTCCCTCCCTTCCCATCTTTCCCATCCCATCCCTCCCTTCCTATCTCATCCCTCCCTTCCAATCCGATCCCTCCCTTCTCATGCCATCCCTGCCTTTCATACTACAAAAGACCGTTAATAGCTGCACCATTAACAATTTCATAAAGCATTTATGATTTCATAAACCGTTAACAAATTTGACAAACGGTTATAGCAATCCTTACCCCAGGATTCATCCTTACCCAGGGATTCATTCATACCCCAAGATGCATCCTTACCCCAGGATTCATCCTTACCCCAGGATTCATCCTTACCCCAGGATTCATCCTTACCCCAAGATTCATCCTTACCCAGGATTCATCCTTACCCCAGGATTCATCCTTCCCTTGGAATTCATCCTCTCCCCAGGATTCATCCTTACCCCAGGATTGGTTCTTACTCCAGGATTCATTCTTACCCCAGGATTCATTCTTACCCCAGGATTTTAAAACTTGGTAACATTTAGCCTCCATGTTAGTTTCATAAAAACTGTTTGAGATACTAAATATTTAAACTATGTTAGTTGTATTTCATTTTTGAAATGAAGTCAAATTTATTGTTATACCAGCTAGGTGGGATATCCTTAAAGAAACAGACCAGCTAGGTGGGATATCCTTAAAGAAACAGACCGGCTAGGTGGGATATCCTTAAAGAAACAGACCGGCTAGGTGGGATATCCTTAAAGGAACAGACCAGCTAGGTGGGATATCCTTAAAGGAATTTACCAGCAGAAACAGACCAGCTAGGTGGGATATCCTTAAAGAAACAGACCGACTTGGTGAGATATCCTTAAAGGAACAGACCAGCTAAGTGGAATATCCTTAATGGTTCAGAACAGCTATGTGGGATATCCTTAAAGAAACAGACCGGCTAGGTGGGATATCCTTAAAGAAACAGACCAGCTAGGTGGGATATCCTTAAAGAAATAGACCAGCTATGTGGGATATCCTTAAAGAAACAGACCGGCTAGGTGGGATGTCCTTAAAGAAACAGACCAGCTAGGTGGGATATCCTTAAAGAAACAGACTGGCTAGGTGGGATATCCCTAAAGGAACAGACCGGCTAGATGGGATATTCTTAAAGGAATTGACCAGATAGGTGGGATGTCTTTAAAGAAACAAACCGGCTGGGATGGGATATCCTTAAAGAAATTGACCAGCTAGGTGGGATATCCTCAAAGGAACAGAACGGCTAGACGTAATATCCTGAGAGGAACATATCAGCTAGGTGGGATATCCTTAATAGAACAGACCTGCTAAGTGGGATATCCTTAAAAAACAGACCGACTTGGTGAGATATCCTTAAAGGAACAGACCGACTTGGTGAGATATCTTTAAAGGAACAGACCAGCTAGGTGGGATATCCTGAAAGAAACAGACCGGCTAGGTGGGATATCCTTAAAGGAATTTACCAGCTAGGTGGGATATCCTTAAAGGAACAGACCGACTAAAAGCTTTGTCTGATCAACAATGAATTAGGGTTCCATGTTCAAATATTTAATAATACTTTTTTTTCAATTGTCGCTCAGTTTTTTTTCAAACTGATTTTTGCACTTATTCTGAAGAAGAAATGGGATTAAATTATAAGAATTAAACATTTTTCAAGCTAGAATACAACAGAATATTCTTCATTATTCATTAGATAAAGGTTTATAAGGAACAGTGTGGAATCAGGCTTGCCCCTCTTAAAATGAAAGGTCACTTGAAATAACCACAACATTTGACCCAGATTTCAATTTGTTTGCAGGAAGTTTAGATTTGTATTTGATTATAGAAATCCCAGGCCTGGGCCAGCACAACTTTGAAGTGAGTTACTCCAATTCAGAACTCAGTCCTGAATTTATATTTGCTACATTTTAGAAATATGAAATATAAAGTTTGTTCAGATATGCTTGGTAAATTTTAGATTGTACTTGATCAAATTAACCTTTATTTTAGCAAAGGTTAAAAGTAGGGTTTTCAACAGAATTTAAAATTTGTGCCTCAAATGCAATAATTTTTATTTTGTCAGAGAAAAGTCAACGTTCAAATACCGTTCTGTAAAACTTGGCATTTTAATGAATCCAAAGAAACCAAGAAGATTTATTTAATATTGTTTTAAACTCTAGAGTTTGTATGCCATGACGTAAGTACTGTTTCTTTGTTGCCAACTGAACTATCTCAACCATTCTATTTTAGTTTCATGCCAAGTTACTAGGACAGTCTTTTTATAATACAAGAGAAACATAAGAGTATGTAGGAAGTATATTCTGTTAATACCAGAGAACCATAAGAGTATGTAGAAAGTATATTCTGTTAATACCAGAGAAACATAAGAGTATGTAGGAAGTATATTCTGTTAATACCAGAGAAACACAAGAGTATGTAGGAAATATATTCTGTTAATACCAGAGAAACACAAAAGCATGTAGGAGGTATATTCTATTAATACCAGAGAAACACAAAAGTATGTAGGAGGTATATTCTGTTAATACCAGAGAAACATAAGAGTATGAAGGAAGTGTATTCTGTTAATACCAGAGAAACATAAGAGTATGAAGGAAGTGTATTCTGTTAATACCAGAGTAACATAAGAGTATGAAGGAAGTGTATTCTGTTAATACCAGAGAAACATCCTATTATGTTGGATAGAAATATCAAGAATGCTAAAAGTGTTGTATGTTGGTAGGTTTCAAAAATATTTTTCTTCATTATTATCTTGGCAAGGAACCAACTTATGAGTGCTCAGCTTACGCATTTAGGAAGATAAATTATGAAAAATTTAATATTGGTGATATATTTTACATCCATTTTGGCTCTTTTTAATTAAAACATTTTGCCTCCCCCCCCCCCTTCTTTAGTAAAAAAAGAGTTAAGATATTAAACCTAAATTTTTAAATGTCAATAAAAACTAATAAACACCAATGTTTTTAACTATTAAAGCATAAACATATATAATTTATCAGGGAAAATATCAGACAATATTTGAAGGATTTATTCAAGGAAAAGAAACCAAAATACTCTCAGAATTGTTGTTCTTTCTTGGACGCCTCAGAAATCTTATATAATTAGTAACCAATAACTATTTACATAATTAACAGATATTCTTTACTAGAAAAATCTAATTAAAACTTTGTATTCAAAAAGTAAATATTTTTGAAAATCATATCATAAGTGAATGACAACTTACCCTCTCCCTGTATTTCAGCTCTTGGTTAAAACTTCTCTTAAAGAATTTTTATTTGTCTGTGCTTTGTCGCCTCAGAAATCCTTTATAATTAATAATATAATTGAAGTTATTCTTTACCAGAAAAATCTAACGAATGTATTTAAAAAGTAAATATTTTTTTAATCATATCAAGTGAACAAAAACTTACCCTTTACTATATATTTAAGTATTTACAACCTAAAACAGAATACACAGCTGTAAAATATGAAGAAGTATAAAGAATATAAGAACATTGAACATGATTTGATTATTGAATTTTAATGAAAAGCACTTTTCAAAAAAAGAAAAGAGAGAAATATTTAAGGAAGAGCATATCTTTCAAAATAAATTCAAATTATATTTGGAACTTTGAAACTCAAATCATTTGTTAGAATTTAATACTTGAAGCTTTTACACAATTATGATAACACTTTTAATAATTAAAATTACCATTTGTATAAAAAGCATAAAAATAATAGCATTTTTACTAATTAAAAATTCCATTTTAAACACTTGGGATTTCTGTAAAATTACTTTGCATACAAAATTTGCAGCATTAAATTTCTATATTATTTATTCAGATTACGTTTAAGAAGCAGAAGGCACAAATATAAGTCTAAAATAACTAGGCTTTTAGGGCGCTTCGCGCCCATCTTTTATTTAAATTGTGAACATGTTCTTTTTGTTTACATTTTAAAACAAAGAAGAAAAAAATTTTGCGGATTTTTTAAAAAAAATTCGCGGATTTTCAAGAATTTAAATTTTTTTATAAAATTAAATTCCTTTAAAACACATTTATTTTTTTATTTTTATCATTCTTAAACCTTCCCTGTGGTCACGTGATGTCCCACAAAAAATTTGGGCCCGATCGGTTCAGCCGTTTTGACGTTTATTGGATACAAACATCCTAACAGACAAGCTAAATTTATATATAGATTAATTGTAAAAAATTAAATAAAACATTATTATTTTTTGTAAACAGTTGAAAAGAAATATTAAAAATAATGATTATTTTTCTACTAACATGCCAACCTCAAGAAAATAATTTGAAGAAAACGTAAAAAAAAATACAGCAGACATTTGCAAAAATCTAATAGAATAAATCTGGTTATTAGGTTAGGTTAGGTCCCCTCCCCCATTTATAACATTACTCATCCCCCCTCCACCTTCAAAACATTACTCAGCAGTCAGCCCTGGTTCAGTGAAATCTTGGGGGGTTTCAGACCCCAAAGGGTTCTGAGCCCCATCCCCCCAGGCAAAAAAGTTTAAAGTCCCCTCTGTACAAAATCCTGTATACGCCCCTGTTATCTTCTAGAACTAGTTTTCATAAAATTTATAGTATTATATATACCGTTCAGAAATTATTCATTTTCTCACGTACATTCACATAAATCATGTTTCCTTCCCATCCCGTCCCTCCCTTCCCATCCTTCCCTTCCCATCCCTCTCTTCCCGTCCCTCCCTTCCCATCCCATCCCTGCCTTTCCATTCCTCCCTTCCCATTCATCCCATCCCATCCCTGCCTTCCCATTCCT
>NW_019396878.1:0-80033 GCF_000591075.1 Eurytemora carolleeae | reverse complement strand
CCCCCTCCAGAGTTGCATGTCCTAGGGGATGAGAGGCAAATCAAGTTCCTCCCTACACATGTTACTGACTGCTAATCCCCCAGAACTGTCGCTTAGATGTGAACCCTTTGATGCCAAGATGCTGACACCTGTGAGCTGACCATCATGAAGCTCCAACTGTTCCAATCCTTTCAACACCATTACCAACATGAAGTTGCTGCTGATGTTTGTCTTTTCCTTTATTAATTTCAATCAACCAATTTTAACTTAGCTATATGTGCAAATATTTCAAAACAATTTTATTTTTCTTTAATAAATGTTATAGAATATTTGGGTTTTTCCTGATTTCTTTATTAGAATATTTTTTGACCTTTTTTAAAGGTCAACACCCATGTATAATTTCCAAATATGACAAATGATACATCATTGGAAAGCTCTGTTGCTCTACTTTTTGAATCTGTAAAAAAAACTTTGCAAAGAAATTGACTTTTATACAAACTATGATGTTCTCTTCCCTATATCTTTGCAATCCATTGTCATAGACCTTTGATATCTCAAATTATAAATTCTGTAAGATTAAAAAGCCTGAGTTTGAAATATCTAATGTGTAAACTATTAGGTTGACAAGAAAAAGGGATTAGAAGAATTAAGTTTGTTGCAAAAACTCAGTTCCTTTGTAAAAATGGCAATTTTTTTTTGCAAAATCCAGTTATATAGTAAAAAATATTTGCAAAAAAATAATAATATAAAATGATACAATATACATGAAAAGCCATTGACCATCCCATTTCAAAGATGCAAAAAATTTTGCAAAGTTTTAACACTATTACATTGTGTGGGAGTCAGTGTGTATCCGAACCTTGCAAAGGAAGGGTGTCAGCAGAGCTTTCTAAGCCTGTTGAGAGAAAGGGCGCTATGTGCGTTGTACTTGTATAGAAGTCTAGATATCAAGGTCACTTCTCTCCACAACTGAGTGGAAAGCGTGACTAATCCCGAAAAAGATATAGTAATAAAGATGTATACAGAAGGAATACAGAAACTCAAAACTTCAGGGATGAAGTACACGCTGATACAGGTTTTAAGGGGGAACAGAGCCTTCAATAGACTTTAAATCAAATACCATAAACTGGTTTTTCACCCTTCTCAAAATGGAAACTGGATTACTCATGGAAGACCTCTGACAATGATAGGCAAAAGACACACTCCCCGTGTTTTAAAGCGATGGGACAGCATGCTTAGCGGGTTATTTTTTCTTTAAAAAATCTGTCCACGTGGGAATACACGTTAAAAGTGAGGACTATGGTATATCTCATACCTGTTACCCTAACACCCCCATCCTCATCCTCCTACCTCCTAAATTCCAACCTTATCCTACTTCACGAGCAGATATAGTGGAACTCAGAAACTGCTTTGCTGTGGAATCTTAATCAAAACTTTCTGAGAGAGATCATCATTGGTTTCATGGGTGTTCCTTTCCTAGGGGGTACACCCAAATCACCTTGAACCTAGCCGAATGCAGTTAAGGCTAGGAGGTCTTTTAATTTCTTTCTAAATTACTGCAAGACACTGATACATGTAATGCAGCTGACAAAGGGAAGTTCTCGTTACAGCAATGTCAGCAATAAACCTGCATAGATGGCCGATATCAAAAACAACTGGAATAAATATAGAAACTCAAGAGCTGATATTGAAATACTACAAATTGCCTGATCAGCTCTCGAAACTGCATATTAACCCTCCTCCTGGGGGGGCGGGGGTATGCAGCTAATTGAATGAGCAAAACAGGACAGCCAGGATCAAGAAGATTGGAAAAATGAGTGTCAGCATTCTGCATTAAATACATGTATCAATTAATTTGTTTCGTAAAAAAATTATAAATAAATAAATTGATGAAGTTAAAAACATTGTGTGGGAGTGTTTACACCCCCCCCCCTTACATTAGAATGCTGAAACTTCTTCTCTTTTTCTACATAATAGTTTAAACAAATTTTACTCATACATTTTTTTTGATGCATAGGGTAGGGTGGAGGACGGTTAAAAGGCAGGTTGGTGTTTCAAAAATCAGAAATGGTTAATAACTTTTTTATTAATTAAGCTAAAGGGCTAAGACTTAAAAATTTGAAAAGCCCTTGAAAAATGCATATAATTATATGTACCACATTTAATATTTGTCAAAATTTAATGACCAGACCTCGGAAAGTTGGACTAGGGACATGTATTACACTCCCCTATCTCAACTCTAAGGGCAAAATCATGGGGGGGGTGGTGGAAAACCCGCCCCCCATGAAACCCCAACTACCGTCTGTTTTATAGAGACCCCAACCCCACCATTAAAGCTAAATCCGAATGGCAACTACCCTCACTACCCCCAACTACCGTCTGTTTTTTAGAGAGATCCCACCCCCACCCTTGAAGCTGAATCTAAATGGCAACTACCCTTACTACCCCAACTACCTTCGGTTTTTAGAGAGATCCTATCCCCACTCTTACCTTGGTTTTATTCTATCGCAGTGTATACAATATGGGTATCGATTCCCACTATATCAATTGTTTTCAGCTAGTTTTGGCATTCTTAACACTCACCGACCTCTGCTATCCGCCCTACCCCCCTTCTGAAGGGTACACAGTTCAAAGTTGAAAAACGGGGTTTTTATACTTACTAGATCAAACGTCCTCCGGGGTGTTTAGGGTTAAGGTACATAAATGAACCTATAGAAAACATTTTCTAAATCGCAAAACAATGCTAGGTTTAATAAATATCTCAGATCTGGGACTAGGTAATAAATATCTCAGATCTGGGACTAGGTTTAATAAATATCTCAGATCTGGGACTAGGTTTAATAAATATCTCAGATCTGGGACTAGGTTTAATAAATATCTCAGATCTGGGACTAGGTATAATAAACATCTCAGATCTGGGACTAGGTTTAAAAATATCTCAGATCTGGTACTAGGTTTAATAAATATCTCAGATCTGGGACTAGGTTTAATAAATATCTCAGATCTGGGACTAGGTTTATGCTCGATCTCTTGAGAGATAAAGGTATTTTTAAAAGATATTAGCTACAGCATCCCATTTCTTTTTACTTTAGGGTACACCATTTACTATTGGGTTTCTCTCTGTTTGGATCCTGAACTTCACTTTTTACTCCAGGGTACACCATTTACCAAGGATTCTAAACTTAATTTTTTTAAGTAAAAATTATTTTTCAAGAATAAACAGAAAACTGAATGAAAGTTTAACTAAAGCATAAAGAAATAAAAAAATGTCCCAAAACATAGCAGCATAACAGCATAACAGCTGTGAAGATCGTTTTCAAAATTACATAATTTCAAAATGTATGCGATTATTTTTATCTTTCTTTGGCAAATCCTCATTAAAAAGTACTTAGCCTACCATGTTGAGGTCAATTTTGAAATTTTAAATTGTCAAAGTTTCAATTTTTTCAGGTAAATAATAATAAAAATTAAAACTTAAAATACATTTAGACATATTATGTTGATGTTTATTACTTCTACTAATTTCTTATACTTAAATATGAAAAGTTATATGATAAACCTCTAACATAAATTTAAGTAAGGTTTTAACAAATGGAATTAAAAAATACTAATATAAGAAGTTTTATTTGATTTAGGTAAGTTGAGGATTTCAATGTTTTGTATAACCTCTGACTCCCACAGTTGAAAGTGTCTCAAAATCTTTACAGAAATAGATAATATTGTAGACGGAATATTCAACGTCATAAGTATTTTTATAGGAATGATATGTTTTGCATAATAATCACTTATATATATTTTTCTTTTTTCTTTTTATATTTTTATACCTACTGTTTTCAACATTTTAAAGTAAAAACTGATAAATACTGATAAAGCATACTGTTTGCACATCAAAGGTCCTATAAAAGAAATTCAATTTGTCTACAGGTTCAGTTTCTAAAGATGGATTTTAAAATAATCTTTGTTCTTTGTCTTTCTTTTGCTGCAACTTTGGCTTCCCCGCTGAATGAAGGTATTTTTTTAGTTAACCCAATTTTATTTAAAAACAATATTTAAGGCTTTAGTTTTGCAAGCAAATCTTGTATATATCAAATATTGAATTTTTACAATTAAAATAAAAATGGATTGCATCTACTGTATGAAAAGCTATTTCAGGGGAAGAAAGTTCAAAACTGTGATTTGTCACTGAGTGTCAGGTTTTGGTGAAATGTGCAAAAATATCAGTTATCAATCATATTTTTCAATTTAAGTCAAGAAGAAATACTTTCATTCAGAATAGTTTTAACAGCCTCAAACAAATACTTTTTGAATTATGTTAGGAAGTAAATGCAAAGTTTGGGCGCAAAACATGTTTAGGAACATTTGGCGATTTAAAATTTCCCAGATTTTAATTAATGATACTTTTCAAGCATTTAAACAATTTGGTAACAAAATAAACTTTTGTATACTGTTTAAATTTAAATAATGAAACAATTAAAATGTAAAAAAAATATATTCTTTTCTGATATTTTAAAACTTAATGAACTATTACATGACAAATTTTGTTCATTTCCATTGAAAAATTAAAAACATTTCCAGAGGGAAGTTATTGTGTTCATAAGTCACACTTGAAACCAGAAAATTGCCAAAATAAAACTCTGTAGGGCGCCAAAGTGGATATTACGTCCCAGGACTTTGAAAGAAAAGCTCATTTAAAGATTTTTTTTAGATGTTTGTTTTTGGTTGGAGATTTATGGAATAAACACATTTTTGCTGACCCCTCCACCCCCCACCCCCCATTAACACACTATGGGGCTGGGGAAAAGATTTAATAAATGATTTACTAAGGTCTATAAAAATTAACTGTATACTGTGAAACCATCATATTTTTCAGCAGAAGTTAAAGCTGACCTTAGATGTCCCCACTATGGGTATGGCTGTGATGGTGAAGTTCTAATGGATTCGTATGTCAAGTAATAGCTTTTTAATTTGTTTTTACAGAACCTTATATTCATGTTTTAATTGTTGGGCTAAAGATGTACTTTTTTTTTAAAGAAAACTTTTTGCTTTAGCCATTGACCTGTTATCCTTAACAGGTTGGGGCTTATGCATATTTAAGGTTTACAACATAGTTCAATATTTACTTATGCAAAATTATTTTTATTTCACGTAATTTCGCAGAATTAGGCGTAATTAGCGAAACTTTAATTTTGCAAAATTAACTTGTAATTTTGGGTAATAACTACAATGTAATTTTGCAAAATTTTCAAATAATTATGTGTAATTAGCAAAAGTTCAATTTTGCAAATTTTGGTGTAATTTTGCGAAATTTTGGAATTATTGTGCCTTAATTACAGGAAACTAGACCCTCTGTTGTATAAATAATATACATGTAATTTTGTATAATTCTTGGGCTTAAAAGAAAGAAATTGGTACACATATTACTTATTACTTATTACACTAATTACAATTGGTAACCTATGCATACTGTTGTTTATTGGGCATTAGGGAGAAAATCAATTAAAATTATTCAAAAATCAACAACAACAATCTTCAGCTGTCTGGCTTATGAAGTTTTGTTGTTATAGTTACTTTTGACCAAATTTAAGCCTTTTTGACGCCAGGTATTGCTGAAAAGTAGTGCTTTACCGAAGCCAGTGCCTAGACAGTAGACATTCATTATTATTGAACAGTATATTAACTTTTTTCAGAATTACAATTTGCTAATGTAACTATAAGGAAGTGAAAAGAATAACAATATATTTTTTTGTAATTCAAATTTGATTTAAAATCTTTATTTTTTTTTAGTGATTGGGAAATTTGTGCTCTTAACTGTTTGGAGGAGAGGGTAAAACTAAATTTTATAAACTGTAGCATGTTTAATTTGTATTATATGTGGTATTAACTAAGTTTTACTTTTTATTTTGTTTTTTAATCTGTTTTTAAACTCTTAGATGTCTGTAAATATTGAAAAGAAATTTGTGGCTCTTTTCATATAGTATTGTAACACCAATATTTGACATTTCTAGAAACTATTCTTGAATAAAAAAAACTCTATATTTGATTTCATATATTCTAAAATGATGCTATTTTCAAAAGAAAAATGTTTATCACTTTTCTCTTACTATTCTTTTTAGTGCAAAGCCAATAATGGACTCTCGGTTTAACACCATTTAAAGTGAAAATAATTTTAAAATTGAGTCAGTCTGAAATTTTAGCTTTTGATATTTAATTTAGTCCTGTGTTTACTGGCATTGGGATACATTGGATCATCCTGACTTTCCTGGTCGGTGCTACCTAATGGTAATAAAAACTTTGATAGTTACCAAATTTATAATATGTTAAATCCAAAATAAATTTTTTTTGGAAATTAGAAGGGATGACCAAATCAGCCTTTTGACAATAATATACCCTACCCTATTCATTAAAAAAGATTAATATTTCGTAAAAATTAAGAAATTTAAGTTGTACATGTAATTTCAAAGGTTAGCAAGAAAAAAGGCTGTTTGAGCTAATTTGTTTTCAATTTTTCTTTTTTTGTAATTCTCACATTTTTTAGTCAAATATTTAATATAGAGTTGTTAAATTATGAATTTTAAAAATTAAAGGTTTACACCATCAGCTGGCTAAGTTCCTTTATATTCAATTAACTTTAAATTTGAAACAACATATTTTTTGTGATTAGGGTTCATGTACTGTAAAACAGGGGTACCAATGGATCTCTGGAAATTATGACTGCTACAACAACCATTGTACTCACTGAAGATGGAAGAGTTTAAAATCGTCATTTATAATTATATTGACAAAACTTTATTGGAATGGAATTACAAACTTTTTTCAAATACTGTTTCTTTTTCTCAAGATTTTCCCTGCTTTTTTTGTGATATTAAAACCACATTTTAGTTTCACTAAAAAAACATGCTGAAAATTTTAGAGTAGTGTAATAATAACTGTTATTATAATTCAATTTATTGTATTTTCAAAAATAAAAGTAAAACACAAAAGTTGTTGTTCATTGGTTACCTTTACTTAAGCTAATTTCTATTTTTTGTGATTTTTTTTAAATATAAGATAAAAAAATAAAAGGTCTTTCGATGAATTATAATTAATAATTAATATTTAGAAAACTTTGTTTGGTTTTCCATATTTTCTTTAAATCTGGTTTGTACAATTCTATAAGCCATTCAAACAAAAACGACAATAAAATTATTTTTAAGAAATTTAAACCCATCTTGTTTAGTTTATTTTTAAATCATCCTGATCAGTTGAACACCCTGTATGACAAGTTAACTTTAGTTGTTATATGTAGGTCCTAGTAAATCAAAAATCCATATTAAATGAACTCCAGTAGGAATAGGGTATAGATTTTTTGCTATTGACAAGTTTTCTTGTTCTTGTTTGTTACTGTACTTCTTCTCAATTGAAGTGCTAACTGAAATATTACAAATCCTTTTATATTAGTTACTTATCAAAAATCCATAAATACTAAACACTTTCTAACAATAAAATATTGCTTTTTGTAAAAAGTTATCTACTTGAAAAATAAAATCTTCAGAACATTTCCAAATCAGCATTTACAAGATTTCCAAGATAACAGAGTAATGAAAAATCAACGAATGTTGTATACAAAGAAAAAAAAATATGTTTATAAGTAAATATCATAAATTATCATATAGTTCTAGTGCTGCAAAATAAATTCAGAAATCTTTAAATTCTGTCAAATGAAACTTTTATTTTGCCATTATAATAAAATATCAGTAAAAACCAATTAACACCAAGGCTGTAAACTATTTAAGGTTAAAAATACAATTTATCAGGGAAAGTATTAAACAATATTTTATGGATAACAGATTTGTTCAAGTAAGAAACAACTTATCAAATACATATGTTAACATTATAGATACATACTTTCGGTTCTTGGTCAAAACTTCTCTTAGAAATCATTTATTTTTTGCTCTTTGGCGCCTCAGAGAGCTTATAAAATTATTTACCAATAATTTATAACACACTGAGTAGTTCTCGTAAAGTAAAGAAAATCAATGTATACAAGAAGTAAATATAAGTGAATGAAAACTTACCAACCCCTGTATTTCAAATTATCTACAACCTACACATACATTTGTAAAAACAATACACATTTGTAAAAAAGTATAAAGAATATAAGAATATTAGATATTATTTAATTACTAAACATTTAACTCTGTTCCAGCTCGAGGCAAGAAGAGTGTACCAATGTTTGGAGTCTATAAGTGTACCAACATCAACAAAAGTCTTCCTTAATAATTAGAAATAATATAAATATTGTTAACTTTGTTTACTTTCTACGGGGGGGGGGGGGGGGGGGGACGGGGGGTTCCTGGGACCCCCCCCATGGGTTTTTTTGAGTTAACTCAAAAAGTATTGATCTGAGGCTTTTCAAATGTTTTAGCTTTCCTATCTAATACATATACCTCACTCTAGGCTCAAAGCGGGACTTTTACACCTGCTATATGGTAAAGTAAAATTTTCTTAACTTCCCTTTAAACTAGTGAACGATTAGAATGCCCTTCCTCATTATTTGGTTTTGTAAAAAATTAGAACAATTTGAACGCCAAGAATTCTGTGAGTGTGATTTAGTTAAGACTTTATTGAAGTTTAAATGACAACCATTAACTGTTCTTTGCAGTCCAATATATAGAAGGCTTTTATGCATGCAATATTTAACAATTGTTTATTTTGATATTCAAAATCAATGAATATGAATACTCCCTTAATTTTGTTTACAGTTATTTACCTGATTTTACATTGACACACATGCAAAATAACTTTTAATACTTAGTTCTAAAGTCCAAAAGTTTTGGTTCATTGTATTTTACAGAGATAAGGTATTTCTAATAACAAATTTCCTCTGTTCAAAATATTAGAAAATATTTTGATAATTTTGCTGGGAATCTAGGTCACAGCCCTTTCCTTGAAGATATAAAAATTAAACATTTTTAAAATTGTTTAATGATTTATTAAATTCAATTAGAAAAATTACCTTCCATAAAATTCAATTAACCCTATCTCTACTCTATAAATCCCCCATGCTATTTCCTTATAATGAGATACTAACCAATAACATTTCCTACAATTTGGAAATTCCTTGGGTTCTACTCATAGAGAATAGAATATATAGAGAGGAATTAAAAGAATCTCTCGGTATGAATTTTGTCAGTCCCTTTCACCCTAAAAGGGAGTTCAAAGTGTACAAATCATGTAAATGTTCACAAATTATCTGCAGTAGAGTACATTAATACAGTATGTTCCCTAGACTATTCATTTCAATTTCAAAATTTTTAAAGCTGTTAAATAAACTTTATAATGAATTAGGTGAATAAAAAACATCATTTGATTTATGGTTATGACGGAAAATTATCGTTTGTAAAGTGGAAGGCATAGAGTCTATGTGAAATGATTATTGGTCAATTATGAAACCAGCCTATTTAATAATTTGGTTTTCTTTTAACAATAATTTTAGATTTTCTATAAATGATATTCCAGGACCCAACAGGTTATTTAGCATAAATTTGTGAAGTACACCTGCAGTATGGAAACAGTACAACAAAATGGCCGTTTTACACTTTTTTCTAGTAAATTCCTCTCTATACATTCTATTCTCTATGGTTTTACTTCAATATTGGTTAAAAAAAATTGCAAAAATCTGTATAACCATTGTGAAATACAGTTATTTAGCAATATAGATTTAATCTAAAATTATGCGTAAATTAGGTAAAATTAGACGCAGTATTGTATATGAATAAAAATCAATAAAGCAATGCACTGAGTTTCTCAAATATTCTACGAGTCGGTTTTTCTTATGATATATTTATATACAAAAGATGCAAAAAATACAAACTCTAAATCGAACGATACTTATACAAACTAAATATTATGAATCAAATCAGTTTCATCAAATAGGAGGATTCATCAAGGGAACCTAACAAATAGGGAGCTGGTCTTCAACTAACTCCTTTCCTTCGATTTTGCTCCATCCTAGGATCGCATTTAACCCTAGCTACCCCGGGGTTGTTCCGCCCCCTCCCCAACGCTTGGGTCTTCAAGATAACGGAAAATTCGGCGTCGCTTGGGTTATTTATAGAATCCAAATGCAAACTCAAATAAATCCGTTAGGATTCAAAATAGGACTCTAAAGTCCAACCGTAGGGTTAAAGATGGGGGGGGGGGAAGGGGGCATGATTCCCCTTGGTAGCTATGATCTCAGCGATCCAAAAAATCCTTGAATTGCTGATTGTAAAAGATCAACAAACTCGCCCACTGTTACAGCAGTATGTATAAAAGCCCAAATTTAATCCTAAAGTAAGGGGATGTTAACCTTAGAATTCACAAAATATTTAAGACTGAAAAAGGATAAATAAATAAAATATAATGTATAATGTAAAGGATAAACTCATAAATAGAGAAATCAAAAAAGGGCATCTGATCATTTAAAGGACAAATATAAATTCAAAGAAAAAATTTCATTTAGCTTTAATTTTCATTTTAATTCAATTTTTGGAAATAATAAATTAAGAATTTCGATGTAAACCTTATATGTTAGACCAAATAATCTGAGTTTGAAATATCGTCGGTTTACACCATCAGGTTCAAAGATATAGAGCTTAGCAAATTTGAGTTTGTGACAAAGAATTAAATCATTTTATGGTTCCATGATTTTAGATGGGGGGGGGGGTCTGAATCTATGTACCCCCCTTAAAAAAAGACCTTAGAGTATAGGTTGAAATGCATGTTCATACCCAATTTTTCAAGGCCAGCTGAATAAAAATAAGTTAGACCAATAACTTTAATAGTTGCTAGGGAAAAAAATAGAGCCCCCCCCCCAGCCAGTTTAGGGTAAAGAGTAAAAAAAAATGAATAGTGAAATGTACAAAAAAACTTCAATTTTTGCAATGTAATTTCGTCAAAAAAACTAATTTCCTGGCAGAGAACATCAGCTTGTCAAGTTGTCATTTTTGCAAAATATTATGGAACTAAGAGTGTAATTTTACATTTACATTAATGAAACTTTCTATGTGTTGGAATATGGAAAAGGGAATCCATAGCTATCTGTATTTGGTTCATAAATGAAATCTGTTGAGAATATAATCTTAAATACAAATTATCATAAATTTTAAGACAATTACCTTTCTTTCTAACAGCCTTACTTTCAAAATTGGCAACCAGCTGGCTATAGGCAACATTTATATGAATGTCTTGTTTTATTATATAGATAATTAAATTTTGTTAGTCTTGATTAAATTTTATTGAGACAATTTAACTTAAAACAAAAACTAATTTATAACCTTGGGTATTTAAAAAAAATATGGAAAAAATTGTTTGCGCAAAGTTAACGAATGAAATCCAATACAAACCAATATAAATTAATTCCAATGTAAAGATTAGTTAAATCAATAGAAATTGGGGCCAAACAAATTTTTCTTAAAATTTAATTATATATGCCAAACAGAAGTTAAAATTTGGAATTATTTAATTTAAAAAAAAGTTCTTATATTGAATTTTTGTAGAGTACCATCAATAGTTATTAGAATATCAAAGCAGATATATATATAAAAGACACTTTTTAAGAAGAAGGAATAATTGTGCAATCTACATAAGGTTGAATGAGTGTGACTAATAAGAAAGCAGGTGAAAAAAACTTTTCTGTGAAATGGAATATGATAAATGTTCAAACATAACCTGTTCTTTATTATTCCTATGGTTATAAATTGACTTGAACCAAATAAACCCTCTTCAATTGAATCTAAAATAATAAATCTTTCCTTGATTATTGATTTTCTTTTCATTTAAAATTTGCAACACTTTTATAAGTATAAATATTTTTTACACAGCTTATGTTGTTCAGTTATTTTAATGTGTATAGATAGGAAACAAATAAAAACACAGCATTTAAAGAAATTTTTTCATACTAACTATAAATTAAGTCGCTTTGGATTTTTTAATTTGAAATTTTTTAATATTGTGCATGGCTTAAAGTATGCATTCATGTTCTTTGTAGAATAAGACCCCCCCCCCCATCCTCTGTCCAACAAAACATAAAATTTTATTGCCCATGAAATAGAACAAGCAGAATTTTCTATAATATTATATCTATAACTTTCATTCATTTCTTTCAACATTCATGCTTTCATATCAATTATATCATCCATATCATCTTATTGCTGTTCCCAAAACTGTTTTTATCTGGTGTTGATAAACTATAAATAGTTATAAATTAAATATGATAAATTACCCAGTTAGTTTTAAAATAAAGCAGCGAAGAAAAAAATCAAAAGAATTGTTCAGGGGTAGGGTTGGGCACTTACAAACTTGTTTTCAAGCCATTGGATAACTTTTAGTTAAAATTGTTCAAAAACAATTTTTCTGGTAGCCATTTATTCTATAGCTGAGAACTAAACATTTAATTATATATTAGCTATGTTTTCAGTTTTTCTCAAAAATTCTCATAATCTAAAATCTTTTACAGCAGCCGGTAAAGGAAGGTATTTTAGAAAAAAAAATTAATTGTTGAAAACAAAAATAACACGGATGTTTTTATAAAAAACTGCAAATTTTTTTTTGCTAAAATTGCATGAAAATTTTAATGTTTTAATGTCGTCTTCTGTTTTTAAAACTTCCGACATTTAACAACTGTTTTTTTTCTTCAATTATTTCAATTTTGTGTAATCTCAAATTTTTCTGAAAACTTACTAAAGTCTCAAAAGCGAACCAAGTTATTGTTAATTACCTGCAGGTTACAGCGTTCATGCATGGTTCAGAAACAAATGGCTGATTGTGTATTGTGTAATCAACTGACAAAACCTTTTTAGATAATACTGGAAAACCTGTAATTTGTTATAGACATTTTCAGAGTTTTAACAAACAGTTAATGCCCTTCTATCTATAAATTTGGCTTGTCTATCTGTTTGTTTGTTTGTTTGTTTGTATTCAATAAACGTCAAAACGGCTGAACCGATCGGGCCCACATTTTTGTGGGGCATCATGTGACCATAGGGAAGGTTTTTGAATGATAAAAATTTTAAAAAAATGGGTTTGAAAGGTTTCTAATTTTTTAAAAAAATTTAATTCTTGAAAATCAGTGAATTTTTTTAAAAATCCCCAATTTTTTTTCTTTTTTGCTTTAAAATGTAAACGAAAATAACATGTTCACAATTTAAATAGAAGATGGGCGCGAAGCACCTCAAAAGCCTAGTAATACTACAATACAAATACATCAATTAAAAAAACTGTTAACAGTAAAAACTTAAAAAAATGTTTATGCAAATAATTTAAATATATTCAAAAATCCGAAAACAAAATTGCCAGAATCTTGTAAATGTTATTTCAGATTCATTGTGAAAATATAATAAGGGGATAACTGTCAATTTAATGTCAATATTTACGTCTAGACTCAAAATAACAATTTTAACTTTATTGATAAAAATAATTGACACCCCAACCCCTACCATAATATTATGTAAATGAGGTATAAATTCTATAACTTTTTAATTTTTGTGAGGTTTTCAGAATATTTCACTAGTTCAGGTGAATCACTAGACCCTCAAGCTTGGTTTCAAAATCGACCAACTCTTATTAACACTGGTCATACAGGGTGTCCAACAAAACATGACAATAGCAAGACAAATTGATTAATGGTCTCTGATCTTGAAAATAATAAACGTCATTTATTGGTAAACTTAATTTTAGAAGTACAATTCTGAAGTTAATTTGATGTTTCCCAAATGTGTTCTGCCTTTTCTGTGTTTTCAATAGTACCGGATATACGAGGAATTTCATTCAGATTTTGACAATTTTGGTTTTATTTATTATATTGAAATCTGAAGGAAATTCACGATATCTCAGGGTGTATTAACAGCACCAAAAAGATGGACCACTTTTGTGGTTTATATTTTAAGAATCATACCTTTGAAAGTAAGTAGACAGATGTATTGTATCATAGTATGTCATCAATAGATTAAAAGTTCAAAGACAACTTTCAAACTTTCAAGTTGTCATGTTTGGTGGGACACCCTGTACTATATAGAGAAATTAATATTCAGTTACAGCTTTAAATTTTGTAGAAATGATCATTTATGGCCTATTGTACTAAAAATATTTACATGTTTGGGCAATGCCACTGTAAAAATTAAGATGTACGGTTAACATTGAACCAAAGAACATCCATTACGCCAAAAAAACATTTAGACACATGAATCTGCCATGAAAAGTATCCAAGTTCATAAATCTTCCACAAAGTTAGTTTTTTAACCTGCCATAAAAATTTCTAGATGAAGCCCTGACCTAATGCAATCTTAACACAAGCTATAGTTTCAGTCGAGGTAAATATTTCCATTTCTGCTTAGCCCCGATATAAGGATTCATCGCTTAATTGGATGATGAGATAGATAGAAAGAAAGATGATACTGCCAAGCATTCTATTGGTTCAGAATAGACACCAAACACATGTCTGAACCCTGATTTGATCAGGTGCTAATTGACTCGGCATAAAAGCCTGAACATATACATGTATGCCCTATTGTACTGTAGATATTTACATGTACAGGGTAGGTAAAAAAAAAAGAAATAGCGATGTTTAGCACATAACGTTTAAACTTTTTTCTGGTTCGAATCCGCAAAAATTAATTTGAAATATGCTGCAAATATTATCTAATGAAACCATCAAAAATTGGATACATTATTTTTTTGCGCATTTTGTGTCCTTCCTCATTGAATTTTTGATGAACATTTTTCAAATTTTGCAAAACACTAAAAAAACATTTTCCCAAAATGGTTTAAACAAATTTCATTTGAAATACAAAAAATCGGTTTCGCTGATATTTGTAATGTTCATAAAATATTTTGTGAATATTTTCATCACATTTTACATTTCTATACATTAAGTGTATACCAAACAAAAAATTTTAGAATCTTGTTAAGAACTTTGCTATCCCGGTTTATTTTACTGTACAATCATGACCACCGAAGGTTTTACTATTAGTCAGGATGGATCGAAGGATAGTTTGAACAAGGCTTAGATATAATATAGTGTTCCAACTGAATGGCTCTTATGAATTTAAGACCTCTCATCTCCTCTAATGACAGGATCCTCACTTCCAGATCGAAAAAAACAGGAAACCGACCAGAAAACTGAAAATTGATAGCTTCTTCTGAAAACTGGAAACGGATCAAAATTTGTTATGCATAGGGAAGGGTACATGGCGGTAAACAGTCCAGTCTGTGTAAAAACATCTAGAATAGCCTATAACGTTTTTATGACTAAGGCTACAGATTATGAACATTGAACATGCATTTAAACCCTATATATATTCTTTAAGGCCTTTTATTGGGGGGGGGGCTTATGACCCCCCCCCCCCTCAGAATATGCATGGTGTGCTAATAAGATGTATGTATAAAAGAGCTAAAACTGTGAAATATAAAAGTGGTAAAAAACTCAACTTAAATAACCAGGCTTATCTGCATAATTAAACAATTGAACAATACTCATTTAAAAGAAGTAACTTCGGGCCCATCATGCAGTTCAGGTGCTTAGATGTATTTGATACAAACACCTTTCAAACCAAATTACATGGTGTCCCACATCCTATTACACCAAAGTGCATATGCTCTCTCAAATTTGAGTCAAATTGGTCAAGGGTTTTATGAGTTTAGACATAGAAACTTGAAACACACAGACAGACAAACATGGATTAAAACTTCTATCTATAGAGATTAGGAGCAAAGTTTGTCTAAAGATCTAACAAAAATTCAAATGAAAGTTTAAGGCAGGTTGGTCGAATCTAGGTATTGATGAGTATAACGATCAGACAAACAAACATCAAACAGAGATTAAAACTTATACTTTATAGATTTGATATATTTGTTTTTTTTTCCAGAATATAGTTAAAAAATAAATCTTTAAAATCTCATATTAATAATATTGGAAAAAATTTAAGGTCGTCAATTTATAGAATCATTAAAAATAACAATTTTCATTTATTAAATTTTTGAGAATCAGAATTTGATCTATTTTTTTAATAAATTTTGATCACAAAAACATTCCTCATTTTGATGCTAGTTACTAAATAATCCCACTGACGGAACACATAAAAACTGTGACTACTGCAAAAAATACATTATTGATATTTTAGGAAATGGTCTCACTACTAAATATAAATACTTCTATCAACATTTTCTTAATTTTATATACCAAAAATAGTTAGAATGTTCAGCCCAAGGCATTTATCAATTAGTGTTTATACAAATAATCAATAGACAATTGTCTATTAATACTATTTATTTCAAATGTATCTGAAAAGTTGGGTATACAATTGTATAACTACATCTTGCGGTAAGAATATAAACCAGCTTATCAGCTGCCTTATAGCTACTGGCTTGAAGGTCGAAAGAAAGTGAAATCAGTGAAGCCTAGATAAGCGTATTGTGCTAGTATGTACTGTGTAACCCAACAGTGAATTACACGCATTCTTTATTGAAACTCAGTATTAACTGATAAGCATTTACAGTCCAAATAATACAGTTTAATCGTTATTTTCTTGTATTTACAATCAGAAATCAGCTTGATTTGATAATTTCATTATAGCTGCTAAATCTTTACTATCTAAATTGGATTTAAAAGGATTGTGTAATTTTGATAATCCATCGGTATGAATTTTGTCAGTCCCTTTCAGCCTGACAGGGAGTTCAAAGTGTTCAAATCATATGTAAATGTTCACAAATACAATATGTTCCCTAAACTATCCATTTCAATTTTGAATTTTTTTAAAACTGTTAAATAAACTTTATAATGAATTAGGTGAATAAAAAACATCATTTTATTTATAGTTATAAAGGAAAATTATCGTTTGGAAAGTTAAAGGCATAGAGTCTATGTGAAATGATCATTGGTCAATTATGAAACCAGCCTATTTCATAATTTGGTTTTCTTTTAATATTAATTATAGATTTTCTATAAAATGATGTTCCAGGGCCCAAAAGGTTATAGAGCATAAATATGTGAAGTACACCTGCAGTATGGAAACAGTACAACAAAATAGGCCGTTTTACACTTTTTTCTAGTAAATTCTACTCTAATATATATTCTATTCTCTTTGATTGTATAATCGTAAGATGGCAATTCACAATTTAAAAGCTTAATATTCTTAATATGCAAAAAAAGTTGGCTTCGCATGTTAGACAGACAAGGGGTGGGGGCCTGTTAGAACCCCATTTACGTTATTGAACATACCTCAAAAAAGTATTTTTTATGTATGTATATATGTATGCCTTTGTTTTTGTTTTTGTACATCTTTGTTAAATAACTGGATTTTGCAATACACATTTGAACTAGAACTAGACAATAAAGATTTGAATCTTTGATACTCTTAAAAAGTTTTTCCATGTCAAATGAAAAACTATGCAGATCTTTAAAGATTCAAATTTTTTTTTAAGTTTTGGGACCTTGAGACTCCATTACAAAAAACCCCCTCTGAATACTAAACTTTACTTATGCTAAGGTCTTGCATGGCACCTGTTTAATGGCAAACCCTGTCCTTTCCCTTTATTCATATTCCCTGATCAGGGAATAGGAATAAAGGGAAAGGAAATGGCGCTGGTTTGGCATGAGAAAGCCAGTCGCACTGCTTTGCAGACCAGTACGGTAACCTTACACACACTCTTTTGGCACAGACACGCAACATGACTACAGTCAAGGCTATAGCAGAACAATGTCGTCAATTATAATTAAACTTGAATAACCAGTAGTTTATTGTAAATTTTAATCAAATTATATTCTTTGCATGAAAATTTGGCTTATAGTGTTGACTTAAATATGTAAGTAATATATTACATGTATATTAAACTTATTTTTAAGTAAACAATTAACAATAAACAAATGTACTCTCCTAGACTGTACAAATACCGAGATTATTACGTTCTGTATAAACCTACAGTGCACACCTTTGGTACTGTAACCTTACACACACTCTTTTGGTACAGACACACCCCATNGGGGGGGGGGGATGGTCTGGAATCCTGCATTGGGTTTTTCACTATTGCTTGCTCTATCTATACAGTCTGAATTTAGGTTAAGAATTTAATATGTCGGCGAAATTGCATCAATTTTTGAAAGCTGTGTGAACGTTTTATCGTGTTACAATTTATTATTTCTTTGTTGTCCTTAAACATTTATATTTGATATCGTGTTTCTAATTGGTAAAAGGGTTTCCAAACACATCTGTTTAAAAAAAATCTTCAAAAACTATTTAGATAGTTATGCAAGTTATATCTGTAAAAAAATAACTGTTTTTCATGTGGATAAACTTAGTCTTTGCTATCTTCTTCACCCTGTAATTCATAAACATGATTCTAATAATATATCTACCAACCCATTCCCTTATACTTTTTCACCCCTTCCTTACCTTGTTCATGATTTATCATCATTGTTTTGTTTAAAATGTACACTATACAGTGTACATCCATCTATTTTATTCGCTTATAATGGGCCAACTAATCAAAACAACCAACTCTGGTTAGGCAACTACATAGTAAATTGTGATTTGTTATTTGTATTATCTAGTGCTTTGTTGTTGAATAAAAATATGAAATATGAAACCTTTTGATCACTGTGGCTTAAATGTTTCTTTTTTTCTCTATTTCAATAAAAAGTATCATAGAAATTGTTAAAACCTCCTAGATGTCGTTTTGAAAAATATCTAATTTTTCAAAACATGTGTATACAGTATTGAATTCGAACTTACTGATGAAAACACAATTATTTAGCATAAGTTAAACAATATTCAATACTTAAATTGTCATTGATATAAAAGCATATTTTGTGATATCATGCGCATCTCTTTGTAGCATTTGAATTATTTAAATGCCGTATATATAGTTACATTAATATGTATGGAAGATAATTGTCCAAGAATAATATTTTTTTTTTCATTCAACAAATTTTGAATTAAGAGGGAAAAGGAGAAAAAAGCAACAATATATTCGCAATTTTGACCCCAAACCTGAATTGGACCTCACTCCCAAAAAGTATCTCTAAGAATTAGCTCCATACATAATCCTAGTTAGTAGCCATTTTTTTTGAGACCAACCCTTTACTTATTGGCCTATTGGGCTAGTTTTGTCTGATCAATTTTTGAAAGGTTAGATTAGCATCAGTTTGAATTATACATATAGATTATTATAATAAATGAATTCATTTTTATAACATACACAGATTTCTCTAGGAGGGGAACATTTACTTGGTGTGCTGTATCCTGTTCCGGTTTACCTGTGTTTGTACTGTACAGCTTACTCTTGTTGATTAAAAGTCGGCCCGATACTTCACACTGATTAAGCTAAATTTACATTTAAGAAAATTTACATTTAACTAAACAATAAGTTTAAACCAGAAAGGCTGATTTGTGAAAAAATTAATCACATTTTTGTACTTGTGACAAAAAACCTTTTAAACAAAAATTCACTGAGTCTGTTGAACAAGAATGATTTGATTATGACATATTGGAAAAGTATGCATAGAATATATATATGACGAAGAGACAGGATGAATGGATAGAGAAAACTCTTATCTGAATTCACACCACTTTATGCTAATACTTTCTTTACTTAGCTGTCTACTGTCTACTGTCTACTGTCTACTGTCTCGTGTCTACTGTCTACTGTCTACTGTCTACTGTCTACTGTCTACTGTCTACTGTCTACTGTCTTCTGTCTACTGTCTACTGTCTTCTGTTTACTGCCTTCTGTCTACTGTCTACTGTCTGCTGTCTACTGTCTACAGTCAATAACTACTGTCTATTGTCTACTGTGATACTTATATTTAGAAATTTAAGATAAATATACAATATATATAAATATATATAGAGCCTTTTCGTTGACCTAGTTTAGTGTATTAATGTGACTGTTTGTGTTTCAGGTTTTACTAATGCCTGTGGCTAGGTTTCACTTTCTCTCAAACTTGATTTAAACAGACTAAACAGGTTCATATTTTTAGCGCTAGATGTAGTTGCAACCGTTTTACATCTGTCTTTTTTTGATACAAATAAATAACAAGTTTTAAATAGGAAAATAGTTGGTATTCATGAAAAAATGCACACTTCAGAGCCAAAAATTTTAATATTGAAGTATTATATTTTACTTGTTGGATCATGATACAAATATGTCAATATCTTTTAGACTAAATCATGAGTCTTTAATCAATTAACAAATTTAGTGAGCATGACTTCGTGGTCCCAATGTAAAGTTTATTTGACTGCCTTTCATTCTTGAGGCTATTTTTATTAGTTTAAAATCATCGAATTAATTAACATTGAAAAACATCTTCTTGTAAGTCTGCTTCATGTCTTAAAATGATTATTTTATGAACTCATTTTAAATTTAATGATTATTTTTTTATTTAAAATCAATATTGGCTAAAGAGTGCTGTTTTTAAGTTTGTGTATGGCAAATGTTTTTGGTAGAAGAAAAAAAAACTTTTTTCCTTCATTAAAGGTTCATGGTTTCTGTTAAGTTTATCTTTCTAAGTTTGTGAATAATTTTCTAATCTCATACATAACTTTTCATTTTTTATAGGCAATTCGAGTTTATGGAAGAGTTGCACCTATATATATATAAGGTTATAATCTCTACTTGTTTGTCTGTGTGTTTGTCCGATCATAACTTAAGAACCCCTGGACCGATTTGCCTCAAATTTTGATTGGGAAACTCGGGAAACCTACGTGAATGTTTTTAGCTTAGGTTTGAGACTCTAAGTTGATTGGGTAATTTCCCGATAAAATCTTTCAAGTGCTTGTAAACGGCGGGAGAAACTTTTAGTAACTTGGGAAGCGCTGGGTTCCCAAGCTGTAGTACAATATAAAGATTGCTATTAGTTGTTATAAGGGCTCCCCCCGGCCGACCCCCCCCCCCTAGTTATGCCTCTGCTAAGATTTAACGCTGAAATACGCACATCACATAGTATTCCCCAAAAACCTAATATTTCTTCCATGCTAATATATTAGGCTTATTATACAAACAGGAAACAAATTCTGTTTAAATTTTTTCACTAGTGCCGAAAAACGCAATTTAGTGCAATAAACGATCCGAAATGATATTGGACACCATGTATATAATGTTCCTATATTAACCTAGTAATTGCTAAGCCATGGCTTGAAGTACTGACTGCACTGAGGGTGATTAGTTAGTTTGGTAGATTTAATTTTGATAACAAAAATTGTAAAAAGTTCGGATAAGAGTAATAATTTTGTGATTAATTTTTAAAATTTTTATCAACAAATTCTATTTTTAGAAGGGGCTGTCCGTCTGAGCTCGAGTTTAAAAAGAAAATTATTAAATGAAACTCCTAGTTTCATTTTTGGGGTCTTGATATTTGTGTAGATTTTGAGTTTAGAGATCCTAAAAGAAATGAGAATATGAAGAAACTAAATAAAAAAATGGAATAATATTTTACAACAAAAATATTGATATCCACAAAACTGCCTAACCCCATTTGTGAAACCCGAGTTGCAAAACTGGTTTTCATAACTATACGCGAGTGTATTTTACTTCTGCATAATTGCAAGCCCTGTAAACTCCTCGCAATTCGATAACAGTTGCGCGCAATTCCGCGAAATTGCGCACAACGGAATTCCGATTAGAAACCCTAACACTGTTTTAAGTTTTGGGCTCTGGTGGATGCATCTAACGTATATACACAGCTGTAATATATATATATATATATATATACTGTGTATAATCAAGCTCGGGGCTGTAATTATGTAATTATTAAATGTAATTATTAATTACAGAACATGCTGTAAGTTACTTTTTCTCCGCTAGATGTAGTTTTACTTTTTGTACTAATCTTTCGTATAAATATACAAATAAGGTCAATTTTTCCAATTCAATTATACCTGCCTCGTTTTTGTTGAAACATAGGTAGGTGTTGTCAAGGTGTTGTTAGGTGTTGTCAATAAGATGTTAGGATGGTAGGTTGATCTATTGGTTCTTTGTTAGGTTGATAAATTGGATCTGTGGTTGTTAGATCAAAAGATTTTTTGGTCTGTTGATCAATTGGTCTTTTATCTCCTCCAAATGTTCATGGTAGATTGTACAGTTTGGCATAGGCTGTCAGCCTAGATAAATTAGAATAGATTGTTAATGCAGACTGTAAAGCTGAAAATTGTACAACCCCTTGTACATCATGAACTTGTCATTTGAAGAGGTCATTGAATACGTTTTACTTCTCGGGGTCAATCTTAGAGAATTTTTTACTAATTTATTTAAAGAAGTTTAATAAAAACTAGGCCTCACCCATTAACTATTTTAGCTTATAACTCTAAACAGGCTTGGCCGGCCCTATAGTTTTTTTTGTCCTGGCAATCTCAATTTTGTCACTATTACCGTGAAATTTTGTGACTTTTAATGAGAATAGTTAATCTAAAGGATTTTTCTGTTAATTTTTTTTAAATGCATAGGGTAGGGTACAGGGCGGTAAAAAGTCCGGTCTGTGTAAAAAAAATCTAAAATGGCCCTTAACTTTTTTGTGACTAAAGCTACAGATCTAAAAATTATATTTTTAAAAATTCCTTAAAAAATGGATTTAGAAACATGTGTCACAATTGGATATCTGTTTAAAAATATTACAATTTTACCTTTTTTTTTAACCTTCCCTAGAGCCCAAACTATTAGCATTATCTGTCTAATTTTTTTTTTAATGAGCTGGCGTTGAAAAATTGGTCTATGATTATGCATTTTAATTCTATACCTATTCTCTAAGGCCTTTTTCTAATGGGAGGGGCGTGGGACGCCTCCCCCCCAGGCTATTCATAGATTCAGACCCCCCAGCCTTTATGGTTGACTGTCGCCCTAAAATTTGCCATTAAAAATCGTTTAAAATTTGTGTTTCTTTTTTGTTTAAATTGGTACATTTTCAAAAGTAATAAATGTCGACTTTTTTCATTACCCTTTTAAAATTAAAATATCCAAAACAGATTCTAAAAGTGAAAATTTCTCAAGTCCAAACACACAAAAGTATACAAGTCAAATGTGTAAGTGAAAGTAAAGTTTTAAAAATCTCTTTATTAATGAGCCAACAAAATTGAAAAAATTAGGAATGCATTATTATCAAAAAGTAAATCTTATATTCATAGGTTGGGAACTTCGTCTCAGTTGTAAAAAGATTAAGTAACAATTTGCAGCAGCCAATCGATTTCTCTGTTGCATGCAAGACAAGTTGAAGAGAGATCCTGAAATAACACAAAATTAGGTTAGCTGCAGCGCTTGGCCCAGAAATAGTATTAACCTAACCTAACCCTAAGATAATTTAAAAAATAATAATAACAATTTTGCTGAAAAAAAGGTGGTCATAGACAAAATTGATAGGAGGGGGGGGGGGGGGGGGGGGGGTTGGGTCCAAAAATTGTATACTAGGACAGAATCAACTTAGTTAATTTAATAAAATAAAATAAAATGGTAATCATACCGAGATTTTCACTGTCCACATGTTGATTGTTGACACATAGAATTCACCAAAGTATCGCTATCATCCCAAGAGATTTAATAGTTTGAAAAGTCTTCCAATGTTAATGTGTTCTTTGTGTGGAAGAGGAGTCTGATTGTCATCATTATCACTCACATATCGGTAGCAAGCAGCAACTAATCTTCGTTCTAATCCTTTGAAATTCAACTTTTAACTAGTATTTCTGCAATATTTGTAAACAAACCCCCATAAATTTGTACAGAGTACAAATAAACTTGCCGCAACCTTTATATCCAATGTACTGTATGTCAGTAGCTAGTGACCTAGTCCATAGCTAAATTGCCATTTTCAATTTCAACTGTTACCCTCCGGTATGGTGAAGACGACATGAACAATCTATTCTAATTTATCTAGGGCTGTCAGTTTGTAAATGATGTTACCTTGAATGGCGTGTTGGAACATCAGAGGTAAGGTGCAGGATATAGTGGTTGGCGGGAGAGGACAATGTTGAAGTTGAGGTAGTATTGCCGATGTTCAGGTCCACATCCAGATTACGAAGGTGGTTGGTTGGTGTATTACAAATTATGCATCCCTGTAAACAGCAGTGCATGCTTTGTAGTGCTCATGATGAGGGGTTTTGGTGTTGTCTCCATGGGTAACATCATGTTGGAGAAGTTGGTCGACATCAGCTTGTTTGGGATCCATAGTTGTTGGTTGATTGATTGGTTCTTACGTCCGTTGATCAATTGAATCTGTGGTCATAAAAACGATAGGTTCTGTGGGTGTTAGATTTAAACAGTGAAACCCTTAATAACGAAAAAACGAATACATCGAAAGAATTCATCAAATGTCATATTCTTCACTTTCTGATAATGGAATGTTGCAGATATTAAGTTTTTTTTTATTAAATGATTATATGGAACTCTTTAAAACTGTTCCCGCATATTCATGGCTATTTATTTATTTTCGCAAATACTGAAATTTGCGTAATATAGTATTAAACTCATTGAAAAATTGTCAAGACGACATTTGATAAATTCTTCCGATGTATTCGTTTTTAAGGGTTTCACTGTAGGTTCTGTGGTTGGTTGATCAATTGGTTCCTTATCTCCTCGCACTCAGAACATGGACTTATTTCAAACCTACAAAAATTATACAAAATAAAATGAAATAGAAATGACAATATTTAAATATTATTGAATGACATAAAAAGTAACAGTATTTACATATTCTTGAATGTTTAATAAGATAATTTACAATTTATTTGTGACAGGATGAAAAGAGTGATTATGGGTCAGGGTTTTTTTTTGATGGAGTAGATTGAAACAATGGATAACTTCTGAATATATAAACCTGGTTGTTCAAGTGGAATTTACAATAGATTGTAAAGTTGTCTGTGAATTCATTTTTTAATAATAAAACATTTCACTGTTTTCAGATTTTCCTTCTGTTGGAGAGTATACAGAGAAATAGTCAGAGAATTGATTTGGTTTGGTACTTTTCGGAGAAGGGTTTTGGTAAAGACAACTTCCAGGGGGGGGGGGGGATTTGTATTTATGGTCAATAGTATTACTTTACTCATTAAGTATTTCAAAAAATGACAAAAATATTGGATATTTAAATGGCTTTTGTTTCATTTGGGTTAATTGAAATCTGACTAAATTGAATACAAACTATTTAATGGCAGACCACAGTTTGGATATATATATGATCCCTGAGACCATTCCTTTCAACATTGCAGTCTCTCATAAGGTCTCTGGATTGTTGTTGTAATAATTTTCTATTTATCAGTTAAATATTTTGCATCAGACATCTGCCAGCTAAATTATAGTCCCCAAAAATACGTGAACAACATGACAACTGTTCATACATTTTTAGGGAAGGAACGGCCTCTATACAGTTTAATTAACCCTAAACAGACTGGAGGGGGGGGGGGCGTTTGGCGCCCCCATGTATTTTTTTTGTCCTAGCACTTTCATTTTTGACACCTTGAATTTATTTTACTTTTGATGAATAGTAATTTAAAGGATTTTTTTCTAATTTATAGGGTAGGATATAAGGTGAAAAAGTCTGGTCTGTGAAAAAAAAAATCTAAAAGAACCTGGTTTATCTTTAAAAACGAGTAAAGAAATTGTAGATTTATAAAAAATAATTAATTTTCATGATCAATATTTCAAAAATATTAAAAAGACATATACATGATTTATAGAAAACATTTTCTTTTTACCTAAATCTCCCCTCCCTCAAGGAAGAGGTAGGCTGGGGTAAGTTGGGGTGGGTTATGAGTGTGGGGGTCAGGTGATCGAATCAAAAAAATCTTTTGATTATTTCTAGATGATTTAGCATACATTTCTGATATAAAATGCGTTCCTGACCTGGAAGGTGTTCTTGATAATAAGAACCAGTTCCCGATTTTAAACATTCTTTTAAGCTAATATCTGCTCCGCTCCGTTTCAATATTTTTAGGAACGAGTTCTTTGGGTTCGATTGTTTATTCAGAACAATGGGACCGTTCTTGAAAGTTCCTTTCGTTCTTGTGAAAGAATAATTGTTCTTTTAGAACTACGCCCTGCCATAGTAGATATTCATATCTATTTTTTTACAATTTTTCAGATTTAGGTAATAAACATGAGAATACAATAAATGGGCTGTATACTGTACTAAAATCTCAGTAAATGTAAAATAAATAAATAGCTAAGAATATTTGCAGCCTTAATACGACAGTAATAAAATTCTTTCTATGTCTTCAAAGCACTGTATTAAATTGTATGAGAATCATTTACCTGCAAAATCAGGTTCAGAAATAAATATAATGGTTTTAATTGTTCAGAGCTGAAAACTTTAGATTGGTGGATATCAAGATCAACACTTGATCCTCTTATTTTGCTAATCTGAAGAATAATTTAGTCTTCAGATTAACTTCTAGAGATCAGAGATGCGCTCTACAACTTTTGAAAACCGGTTTTTAATTTTCCCGCATTTGTGGTGTCATATCAATCATATCAGTGATTGGATTGAAGGAACATAAGTTTTGGATTGATTGATGGACTAATGTTCAAAAGGACTACAGTCCTAAATGCGATAAAATAGGTTTTTAATATGTTGATATTATCATGATGAAATTTATATTTGTTGAAATGTGAAATGAAAATTAAAAGTTTCCACTGTTGAATATTCAGATTAAGCCATTCAGCTCAGTTTAGTGGGTCATCCTGTACTTTCCAGATCTGGTTCAATCTCTCGTAAAAATTAAAAAATCAAGTAAGCTTAATTTTTTAAGTGATACAGACAGTGCCTGATTCACAACGGTACCATTGAAACCATTATTTGATCAATATTGTTCTAAATGGTTTGCTGCAGAAGAAATAAGCTTATCACTTTTGCCAAAAAAAACACATTTAAAAAAATCAGTTTTCAAATTTAAAAACATAGATATCTAATTCATAATTTTCCAGGCAGGGTCATTTGAAATTACGCTTACAGTCTCTTTAGGTTAATACAAGGCATCTTTTTGCACTATTGTTTGCATAGTTTGTGATTTTATTTGCTAATATTTCTGAGCACGCTGAAAGGATGGGCAGAGGTTTTGCATCAAAATAAATAAACAACACAGTCTTAAAAATGTTTATTTAAGCCCGTAGGAAAACAAACAAAACCTTTTTAGTAGAACATTATATTTTCTAACAATTTAAACACATAAATACGTTGAAACTTTGAATGAGAACAAATTTGCAGAAAAAAAACATTCTTTAACTGCGAACAAGGAAATAATTTAATTTGCGCGGAATTACATGCATGCAGGCAGCAGGATGGAAATTGTATTTCCATCCAAAAATCAAGAAATTGAAATTCAGACATCAAAAGGAATTGAGTCTTTGCCTCAGACTAAAAATGTCGCACCCTTTTTCCTTCGCAACCTAATATTTCAAACTTAGACTATTTGATCTTACAAAATTCATTATTTGAAATTTATAACAATAATTTTAGATATATTGTTTACTACCCCAGAATTATGAAAATTAAAAAAAAACACGGATTAATTTTGGAAAGGTCATCCCCCCCGCCCCGCCCCCCCCCCCCGTACCGGCAACTCCATCCACCTACTGTAGATAAATATAGGTTTACACGACGTGCTGGTACAGTTGGGGTTCTAAGGTATAGGTGGGGGGGGGGGAGTGGGGACAGGTATAAACAAAAGTTGACCTGCCTTTGAATAACGTTTTAAATGAGGGGGGGGGGAAGGGGAGGGGTGGAATATTTTAAGCCATATTGCAGGCCAGAATTGTCATTATATTTGTATTTGTGCTTATATATATAATATCTTGTCAAGCTGATTAAATAAGTGTCTTACATGTTTTACTCGTTTTGTAGACACATTTCTTCTTTGTTCTGACTTTCACTTATCAACTCCCCCCCCCCCCTGTATTTCTTATTGCAATCCCCCCAGCCTCCTCGAACCAAGAACTTTCCCTGTTTCTTGCACTTCTACTCTCATGTTTTTATCACTTTTCTTTTCATTGCTTTGTCCCAGGATTACGGGAATAAAAGAATGATAGAACAAAGAGCGAGAACACCCAACAAAATATATTTCTGTCATAAAACATTTAATTACATCATACTTTGTTTCATTGTCTTGGTGTAATATTGGTTTAAAGGGACTGTCAGCATAATTTAAGTGAATGCCATTAATATATCCGTAAACTTAAGTTAGTAATTTTAAACAAAATGTTCGTTGTATAAAAATGTTTTCTTGATTTCGGTATTCTGAACCCAATGTTAATTTGTTTCCAACAGTGTATATATTTTTCTTACAGTGTGTTTTAGGGTTAATGCAAAGTTTTCTTACAGTGTTTATATAGTTGATGCGTAGTTTTCTTACATGTATATATAATTGATGCATTGTTTTTTAACAAAGTATACAGTTGATGTTTCGTTTTCTAACAGTGTATGTATACAGTTGATAGTTTTCTAACAGTGTATACAGTTGATGCATAGTTTTCTTACAGTGAATACAGTTGATGTTTAGTTTTCCAACAGTGTATACAGTTGATGCATAGTTTTCTAACAATGAATACAGTTGATGCATAGATTTCTAACAGTGATCACAGTTAATGCACAGTTACCCAACAATGTTTGCAGTTGATGCAAAGTTTTCTAACAGTGTATACAGTTGATGCATGGTTTTCTAACAGTGTATACAGTTGATAGTTTTCTAACAGTGTATACAGTTGATGCATAGTTTTCTAACAATGAATACAGTTGATGCATAGTTTACTAACAGTGTATACAGTTGATGCATAGTTTTCTAACAGTGTATACAGTTAATGCATAGTTTTCTAACAGTGTAGACAGTTGATGCATAGTTTTCTAACAATAAATACAGTAGATGCATAGTTTTCTAACAATGAATACAGTTGATGCATAGTTTTCTAACAGTGTATACAGTTAATGCATAGTTTTTAACAGTGTATACATTTGATGCATAGTTTTCTAACAGTGTATACAGTTGATGCATTGTTTTCTAACAGTGTATACAGTGGATGCATAGTTTTCTAACAGTGTATACAGTTGATGCATAGTTTTCTAACAGTGTATATAGTTGATGCATAGTTTCAGTGTAGACAGTTAATAAATATTTTTGAAAATATAAAAAACATAGAACAAGATTTTATTTAAAGGGAGTGACCGGCTATGCAAGGTAGTTGAACTAAGTATGCAGTGTTGTGGAAAACTTCTTTCGGTTTCGTTTGAGACATATTAAACTTTGTAAAGATCTGTAAATCCTGAGTTTGAGCGCAAATTCGACGTTCAAAACTCCTACTTTGGGGGTAGATACGTTTTCAGAATTAGTTTTTTTAGTTATTAAATAACGACAACGAAAAATAAAGTAAAATGTATACAGTAAACTAATTAGATGGATAGGAACATATTTCACAAAAGAAATTTGTCCATAAATCAATGCTAAAATTGATTATTTCGTTTTTATTTGTATATTGAATTTCTTATTTTCTTTGAATTTATTCGCAGATTTCTTCAAATTCTTCAAATATCGTCTTTTCAATAATAATTCTAGAAAATCTGCGAAAATCTTTGTGAATAATGAGCAACTATAATAATGAGAAAATTGAAACTAATAATTGTACAGGATTACTTATTTTCGATGATAAGATTAATTTTTATTTTCTCAACATGTTCCTATACATGACGTCTGTAGTCTATTGTAGAATGTTTTTACATTTTATGTCGTCGTTATTTTTATAATTTAAAAAAACTTATTCTGAAAACGTATCCACCCCCAAAGTAGGAGTTTTGAACGTCGAATTTGCGCTCAAACTCAGGATTTACGGATCTTTAAAAAGTTTAATATGTCTCAAGTGAATCCGAAAGAAGTTTTCCACATCACTGCATACTCAGTTTAACTACCTTACATAGCCGGTCACTCCCTTTAAGAATGAGAGAAAAAAAAACTTTTTATTTTTTTAAAAGAGATTTTTTTGTCCCCAGGACATGATCGGGTTGTTACGATCAAATCTCGGAATTTTTTTCTATTGCGAAAGTTTGGTGTTTTCTGGGTTTTTATATTGATCTACCAGGGGTTGTAATCTGGCAGCACATTCATCCATCCACGCTTCATTCATTCTGAGAAGAGGGTTGACAAGATTCCAGCTGCCTAAGATTCTTCTTAGGCCTGAGAATATAGAGTGCAGGAATCCTTCTGATATACTGGAATGAGGCCCGGGTGCCGTACTGATAGGAAACATCACACTCATTGCTCCCTAACATCTGTAAGCCCGGATTGGATACCCCCAGGTACCTATAGCTGGCAACCATAGACTCTCCCTGCTTGTCCACCATTCCTCTCTTCATCGTCATTCACTTGGATCAATCCCACTTGAAGCTTCTTTCTGTTGAGCAGAAAGCACGCACCCTTTCGCTGCGAGAGTTGTTGACAGCCGCCCCTCTGTCCTCCTACATCCGTCAGGTGGTCATAACTGCTAAACCAGATGTCGGCTTCAGATGTTTTTGAAACCACAGGTTTGTGTGGAGTACGGGAATCGAACCCGTGAACACCAGCCTGGACACCAATCCAGTTACTGGCTGTGGACAAGTGTGCTTAACTTCAGTGATCTAACGAGAACTGGTGTCACACACTCTCCACCCCACCCCACTAAAAAATTCTGTAAATCCTTCGGATCTTAGTAAAATGTTAGTTAAGAAACAAATGAAATATTTTGATGTCCAATGATAATGAGATAGATAGAAAGACAGACGTTACCGTTATGCAATTTCTATTAGTTCAGAATAGACTCCAAACACATGGCTGAACCCTGATTGGATCAGGCGCTAATGGACTCGGCATACTAGAGTGACAGAAACTAATAATGAAATAAAATTGCTTATTTTTAGAGTTAATTCTTATTTCTCAACTAATAAGTTTATTTGAGAATTTGTGTAACATTTTTCGCGTAGTTTTAAAAAATCAATTCTAAAAACATATCCACCCAAATTGACAATTTTGAACGTCGACTTTGCGCTCAAACACAGTAATTATAGATCTTTTTTTAAACGTTTTTTATGTCTCAAATGAATCCGAAAAAATTCTCTACAATACTACAATCTAAGTTCAACCACCTTACATTGCCGGTCACTCCCTTTAACTTTGGATTTATGCAGCAGAGATGTCTGCCTTATTATTATTAATATATATTAGAGGGGAATTATATAGAGAATCTCTCGGTATGAATTTTTCAGTCCCTTTCAGGCTGAAAGGGAGTTAAAAGTGTACAAATCATGTAAATGTTCACAAATTATATGCAGTAGAGTACATTAATTACAGTGTGTTCCCTAGACTATCCATTTCAATTTCGAATTTTTTAAAGCTGTGAATTAACCTTTTTAATGAATTAGGTAAATAAAAAACATCATTTGATTTATAACTATAACGGAAAATCATCGTTTGTAAAGGCATAGAGTCTATGTATAATGATCATTGGTCAACTTTGAATTTTTAATCATTTGGTTTTCTTTTAATATCAATTTTAGATTTTCTATAAAATGATATTCCAGGGCCCAAAAGTTTATATAGCATAAATATGTGAAGTACACATGCAGTACGGAAACAGTACAACAAAATGGCCGTTTTACATTTTTTTCTAGTAAATTCCCCTCTAGTATGTATTCTATTCTCTTTGCCTACCAGGCTACACTGTATTTCCGCCTCCCAATTCCCAAAAGTATTAAACCTCGCATAAGTATTTCCTATTGAAAAGTCATTCAAATGAGCCTAGTGCCTTATAACTAAACTTTTTCTTTCTTATAAAAGAATTTTAAGCACTTCATATCATGTAAACTTTCTTTCAGAGAAATAAGTCATCCCACAAGGAATATTAAATACTGTGTAAATAAAGGTGTAAATTGGGACCAGGGGATGTACACAGATATTTTTTTTATTATGAATATTATTACTGTAATTAATTTATTGAAATTATTACCTTTTTTATTATAATTAATTTACTATCATTATTACGGCATTTACATGTTTTTTTTTCAATTTTATGATTTCATAATATTATACTTAATGTTATTTCTATATTTTATTTGACTATATTGTATATCAGGTGTTTGCATGCTCCTTGTCCTTAAATGTTCAAGGTAAAAATTTCTAAATATATAATTGAAAGCAATTCCCCAAACTTCGCTCAAGGAACTATATTACTCGCCTCAAACTCAAATTTCCTTATATCTGTGCAATTAAATTAATACGTTTCTTCAAAACTTACAATTCATCTTTCATCTGAAAGGGAATTAAATGGAAACATTGAGGTAAACGCGCACTGCATAATCTAGTATGTTATGCTAAAGGACAGAATCAAAATGACATCAATAAATAAAGTTTGTTTCTAACTTCATCAATAAATTATCTTTCAAGTCCATTTTTCTTACATTTTTCTGTGACAATCTTTCATAGATCTGTACAAGGGTTGCCAGCGAAAAAGAAAAATTGTTTCGGGAAAAATGCGAAATTTATTTCCAATTTCGTTCGCCCGCAATAAAAGGCGAAAATTTTCGCTTTTTTCACGAAATTTTGCTTTAATTTGTTTCACTTAAAAAATGCAAAATTGTGTGAAAAAAATTCAGAATTTTTTAAACAATCTGAAAATTTTTTGAAAAAAAATCATTAAAAAGCTTCAACATCTATGGCTTTAGCAAACATTATGCTTCGTTTTCCCATTTTTCGCTGCATTCATTTTCGCGAAAAATTGCAATATTTTGCTTAAAAGTTTGCAAAATGCAAACAAAAATTTCGCATTGGACGTGTATCATTTCGTGCGCTGAAAACCTTAATCTGTAACCTACCCAAATGTACAAACATTTTGTTTTTACAATTAATTTCTATAAGAAGAAGCAAATTAATTCAAAACTGATTTGAGTACAAAATGACTTTTTAATGGTTCCACATTTTATTTTTTTTTAAGAAAAAAGGGAGGGCAAGTTTTTTCCAGGACTGGATCTTTATCCGAATCCACTAAAAGCTGCGAAAAGTGTAGAGGGTTCTATAAGGAATTCAGGTATGAAACAGCTGGTATTTTAGCGGAAATATTTTTATGGGATCAGACCAGTTTTTAAAAAAAGTTTATACTAAACCAACTATTTTACTGAACGAAATATTTGATTTAATGGTCATTCTGTTAAAAAACGAACCTAATAGGTGGAAAAAGAAAGACAATTGTAAAACCAACTAATTTAACAAATTTACGGGACATGTAAAGAATAAAAACTCGCCCATTTTTAGACTCTGCTGCTTTAAGAGGTTTCTCAGGTTTACGAGAAGCTGGCCCAGGGGCTTGGAACTCTGTATGTACACAACATTCAGACTGTGATAGATTTACGTACTGTAATTCACATGGCTTTTGTAGATATGTGGAAGATAAGGTGAGTAAAAGAGCTTGTTAAAAATAAAAACATTCTTACAACAAAATTTGACAAAACACTAATTATTGACTTTTCGAAAGGTAAAACTTTAAATTGTTCAATGAAATTAATTATTTTATTAAATATGGAGATTACAGTTTAAACTCGTATTTATACATTCAACAATTGTTAGGCTATCCTAACTGATCCAGCTGAAACTGACGGTGCCATAAGTAGTGGCTCTGGTGTGAAGAAAAGTAGCACTGGAGCTAAGAGGATTTCATCAATATCTATAAGAGGCAGCTCAGGTTTACGAGAAGCTGGCCCAGGGGCTTGGAACTCTGTATGTACACAACATTCAGAATGTGATAGATTTATGTACTGTAATGCACAAGGATTTTGTAGATATGCGGAAGATAAGGTGCGTATAAAACTGCTTTTTTTTAATAGAAATGAAGCATTCTAACTACAGAATTTGACAAAAACTGATTATACTTTTTTAAAGGTAAAACGTTAAAATATTTAAAATATTCTGAATTAGTAGAAACTTGGATTTCTACTGTGATAGATTTATGTACTGTAGTGCATATGGAGTATGTAAATTTGTGCATGATAAGGTGTGTACTTTTGTTTTTCATAAATAAGAACAAAATGGAAAAATAGAAAATAACAAAAATATGATTAAAATTGGAAAGAGAACACACACAAATTATGTTTATCAAAAAATATTTTTAGCACATTTTTAACTAACAATATATATATTTTTTACATATTTAAACTTATATTTAACTGCAGATATAATTGCTCAAATCATAATCACTAGAATATCAGTTACTCTAAAATTACATCTATACAACACTAAAACTGTACCTGTGGTAACTATTCCTTTTTTCTCTTCATCAAGGTGTTAAAATGTATCGATCATGGTAGTTTTAAAATCAAAGAAATAACTGTATTTCATAGCACTTTCTGGTAACCTTGGCTCCAGCATTCATATCTGCACCTTTATTTACTAAATGTTTAGGCTATCTTTGATCCATTTGAGATTTATAAGTTGAATGTTGATGGTGAAACTAAATCTGAAGAAGGGTCACATGCTCATGATGCTTCAGCTGACATAACTGACAAAAACGCCATTGAACTAAAGTCTGACGAAGAGATCTCCTGTGGTACAGATGATGATTGTCCTGCGTACAGCTGGTGTAGTTCTGATGGTAGATGTGGAAGCTGGTTGGATTTGTGGTTTCAGAAACCATTGAGGTTATCTAGGGGAAAACTTATTACAAGGGTAACATTTAGAAAATGTTTTTTATAGCCATAACTTCAAGTGATCCTCCATACACAGAGTTCAGTGCCCAATTCACAATGGTACCCATGTAACCTTTATAATCAATTATGTGGAAAACATTTTCGTTTTTCTAGGTTTAAATCATATAATTCAGATATTTCCTGTATGTTTACCATTGTTTAAAGGACATTGCCATTATTGAATAAAGATGCATGTGCTTACTGCATGGCAAGTGATTTTTTCATAATTCTTTTGTAAATGATTTTTTTTATTCTGAAGCCAACATGCTAACAATGTTCTTGCCTTTCTTACTTCCAATTTATCCAAATTCTACTATTTTCATTAGGCTGACAAGAGAAATGAGCATGGGAAAAAAATCTTGAATAAGGAACAAAAAATAGACGGAGCTACGAAACCTACAAAGTAAGTTAGTTTGTTCAAACCCTTTTCTTACATTTAAATTTCATTTCACAAGTTTATTTTTGTTTCGTCGACCCTTAATCTCTTTATATCATTTCTTAGGTCAAAATCGGCAAACTATGTTGAGTGTTATACTTGTGTGGATGATTGTCTAGCAACCTATGATTACTACCTGAACGAATATTATTGGGATTGCAGTTGGGAAGTTTGTGAGTACTACTGGTGCTAGTGTAGAACAAAAAATGTAACAGATTCCTATGTCATACAAGAATTTTATTTGATTTGCAGGAAAAATGCAACTCTACTAATATAATCACCATAAATAAAATGTTAAAAAATTTTGACCTAAATTATATATTTTTATATATTTTTAGACCATTGTTATACCCAAAACAAAAGCATGATTATTGAACAATAATTAAGGAATACATAACAATTGTTTTGACCAAATAAAATAAATTTTTTTAACATATATGTAATCTTGTCTCATAAATACACCTTTTTGACAAAAAAATAAAACATTGTTTACCAAACTTACCCAGTTTAAGAAAGTCAAACCAATGTACTGCTAAAATATCATTAAATATTTTTTATGATTGTAAGTTTTACATTGGTTGCTAAAGAGAAAAAAGGTATTGGCTATATTTGGATTTTTTGAAAAAACCCATATGACTAACTGACATATATATTGAAGTCTAACTTACAACATGGGTTTAAGGTACTATCAAATATATTTAGTTTGGTTAGTTGAGCTTCCAGACTGGAAGACGATATCTATGGGTCTCCACACTTTAACCATTTAAAGGCTGGGGGGGGGGGCTGAATCTATATATATATAGCCTGAGGGGAGGGGGGCGTCCCATGCCCCCCACTAGAAAAAGGTTTTAGATAATAGGTATAGGGATAACATGGATTTTCAGTTCATAGCCAAATTTTTCAAGGACAACTAATTAAAAAAAATAGTTTGTGTGCTAGGAAGGGTTAAAAAATGCCAAAAATTAATTTTTCAAGGGCTTTTTAAAAAAAAAATATTTAGATTTGTAACTATAGTCACAGACCAGACTTTTTACCGCCGTGTACCCATGGCATTAAAAATTTCATTATTTCTTCTAACAAAACAAAAACATTTAATAACATTCGAACCTTAGAAATAAAACAACATTCTTTAGCTAAAAATTTTAATTAAAAACAGTAGACAGTAGACAGTAGACAATAGACAGTAAACAGTAGACAGCAGACAGTAGACATCAGACAGTAGACAGCAGACAGCAGACAGTAGACAGTAGACAGTAGACCGTAAACAGTAGACAGTAAACAGTAGACAGTAGAGAGCAGACAGTAGACAGCAGACAGTAGACAGTTGACAGCAGACAGTAGACAGTAGACAGTAGACAGTAGACAGTAGATAATGCACATAATTAATTCACGACCCCTCCTTATGTTATACTCGTGGTATATTTACTTTTCACAATCTTGAAGATTCCTCCTGTGTAAAGCACGGGTAAAGAACGCGGAAATATTCTTAAAAAATTACTGCTGTCTTTTTACATGTTGTGCACGTAGCAAAGACACCAGTGCAAGATCTTGCATATTCCTATTGTTTTAAACACGAGTATTGGAATCTAGATTTTAATTCGTGTAATTATCACATGTAAGATATATGAGATTATTCAAGTTCAATTCTTGTCGTTTTTTTCACATTTTGTGCTCGTAGTACAGATACCAGTGCAAAATCTTGCATATTCCCAATCTGAGATATTATGGGAAGAACTTCATGTTTCATTTTTAATAGAGATGCAAAATCACAACACTTGGTGTCTCTTCTCATCTTTTAGAAACTAAAAGTTATTGTAATAAAATAAAATATTTTAACAGACATAAATTTTTCAGTTTATAACAAGCATGAGCAGAGTAGTGAAATTTCACATTGAATTTTGTATTGTATTTCTCAACAACCCCTTTTTGGAATATCAATCTTTTATATATAAAGGAAGGGACATTCTTGTAAGTATGAATACATAAACATAGTTGAACATTATCACTAAAATATCACTATGTGAATATTGATTTTTTGAAGTTTAGATCCTCAAGATGTTTAATGTAAAAGATATAAACTAAAGTGTTTAGTTCTAAACATTTTATAATGATTATATACTTTTACACAGTATTTTCTATAACATATTTATTATCAAAAATTAATCAATACTAAAAAATGCAATTTAAGTGGATGGGAGAAAAATAATGTTCTCATGTAAAATCCCGTGTACATCTCGTGATATAAACTCAAGTTTTCTCCATGCAAAAACTCGGTCCTAGACCCGTGATCAAATCGTCGACATTCAACTCGACAACATGTGAATTATCACAGATTATTCTTAAGCCACTCCTATGAAATACACCAGATAATCTTGTGTTCTTCATGGGTTTTTGTTTGTTGAGAAGTGCTGTAATGTTCTGATAAGCGTCATCTCTATTCACTAATCCTGGTTCTCAATCTCATATTCTATGCATACTTTTCCGATTTATCTTAATTAAAACTTGTCCATTTTACAGTTGATCTTAGATCATGGTCTGTGTAAGACCTCTCTCTCTAGCTATCCTAGGCGCTGAGAAAGCTGTATCCTGAAGTGCTGGAATGCTGAGTCAAACCATTCATAAACTGGAGGGTAATAATGAAACAGAGGAATTATAATTAAAAAGAGTTATGAAGTATTAATCCAGCTTTCTAGTTACTCAACAACTGGAGAACAATGAAAAATCTCCAACCACACTATAGATTTAATGGCTAATAATGGGATAATTTATCCTAAATCCCATACACATCGGAAAGATGTATGAAACCTGAGGAAAACCAGGGATTTTCAGCAAAAAGATCGCTTGACACCACTAAATAACTTCCTAAACCTCCAACTTTAACCTAATTCAAGAGCAGATATAGTGGATCAGCATTCTGAGTGCTAGTCCTAGGGGGTGCTCTTAAATCACCTTGAGCCTAGTTGAATGCAGTATTAGGCTATAGAGATATATCAAACTTTTTTCAGAGTTACAGCAGAATTCATGAATATAACCAGCAGATTCAGAATTCGAGTAATAATCTAAATTCTACTAATTTATATCCGGAGTATAAGCCAGTAACAACTATGTTTAGAATTGTATATTACCCTTTCAGGGGGGAGGGGGTATGCATACTATACAGTATAGTTAAATTTATGAACTAGATAAAGTGAATATGAGTCAATGACAAGTTGCTTAAAGATTGTAATTTGTAAAAAATATGAAAATAAATTATTCCCACTTTGTTAAAAAACAGTTATCTTCTTTAACATAAAATTCTGAGTCCAATTGATTTACAATTTAACATAAAAATTCTAACTTTGAAATTTTTATTTACAAAATGGATATCTAAACAACTTTTTAAACTGGTTTATACATTTTGAAGAATTAAAATGTTTTACATACTAAAATTGGTTAAAATAAATGTGTTTCAAATAAGCACTTTGACCATATTTTGAGAATAATCTTGAAATAGGCTTAAATTTGTTTCTTTGATCCCATTGTATGTTTAAACTCGTTGAAACTAAACAACTTGTTTACATTGAGACCACATGAATATGTTTATGTAAGAACAGATAAAATGAAACTTATTCCCATTGTTTGACGTAAATTCTTTTATATAAATATAAATAATTTGGTTTTGATTTGGGTAAACATAACTATCTGATTTGTTAACTGATTAATATTGCCCGTTTTGACCCCCCCCCCCTTCTACAAGATGTTGGTCAAAAATTATGTATATATCCCAATCAGGGGCAGTCAAAGAACATTAACAAAAGAATAAATGAGGCCTGAACAGACTGTTTTTAACAAATCATTCTCGCAAAAAAATTGATATTTATATTATTTTGAATAATAATTTCATGTTTTGAAGGTCTTTAAACCTCAATATTAAAAAAATAAAATGCACATGTACTCCTACAATTTCTCAATAATTATCGAGTCGCAGTAACAGTTTTTATATTTATACCTTAAGCATTAAGCCATAAAACTATTGTAACTACATCTAGCGAAAAGAGAGAAACTTTATTATCTTAAAATTAAACTAAATTTAATGAAAATTATCTTTTAGAGATTAAGGCTTGGAATGAAACTTATTAAAGTATTTAAATTTTACAAAATTTTAATTTTAACAAACAAACACAATTTCACCAGAGGTATTGAAATATATTATTGTTTCTATGTGTATAAATGTATTGCATCCCAAGAACCTGTTTTGTGCAAACATATCAGTTGAAATGGATTGGTTTCATCTGAAATCATCAATACAGGCCCAGTCAATACAGTTTCGCCAAAAATATAAACAATCAGTTGCATCTGAGCATTTGATATTTTATTGTTTAGTTAAGGCAACCCTGGAATTGTCCTCAAGAAGAATCTTTAGGACATCATGTCTGGTTCTTCAGAAGTTGCTGTGAAGTCAGGGAGTACACAGGTTTCCCTAAAAAAAAATTTTTTTTGGAGGGGGCAATTTTCAAGTGTTCTCCTCCACAGATTATTTTTTTGGGGGAGGACCCTTTGTAGGACCTGATGTGACAGTGTTTTGTGAAGATCTTGTCAGGACGTCCTAAAGATGTTTCTTGAGGACACCCTCAGGATGTGTTACAAAAGAGAATTTTTTTTTTTTTGGGGGGGGGGCCCTGTGCACTGTTTGTATAAAATGCTGGGGTCTCTCTGAAATACAGTGGTCCGCAGAAAAAGTAGAAAACGAAGACGACATTTCATTGTTCATGTTTTATTGTTAAAAAGATTTGCAAGTTTAGATGTAACTAAAGAGAAGATTTTTTAATATAAGGTTTTTCATTAATATATTAAATTATATTCTATCTGAGATAAACTAGCCTAATTATTCTGGAAGTAGCATGCTGTTAACTAAATTACATTTATAATTACATAAAAATGTATTCAAACTACTTCTCATTATTTACTGTTAGAATTAATATTTTGTTTGTACTATTAAACAACTGACCACATTTTCATGAATTTAATGTTTTTAATGATTGAGATCAGTGTGAAAATTTAGCATTTTTATTTTGAAACATACGTAAATTAAATTTGTCTAATGCAAAAATGCTTTTAATGGTTTTACTGCAGTATTCTCTTTGCAATAGATTATCTACACATATAATTGGCTTGTCATGCATCCAATAAACCTCAAAACAGCTGAAGTGACAGGGCTCTATTTGTTGTGGCAAGCAAGAACAGAAAAATGCGTAAAAATTGTTGTTTTATAATAGAAATATGAATAAGATTGGCAAATTCAAAAGTAGAAGTTTTAAGCTAAATTGTTACTTATCTCTATACAGGACTGGAGGGTATAGCTAGAAAAAGGCCTTAGAGTAAGGGTATAGGATTGCAAACTTGCATAGGGTTGTTAATCGTTTTTGAAAACGATCGTTAAATGATCGTTTTTTGTTTCGTTTTTCAATCGTTTTTAAAACCGATCGTTTAGTTTTTGGAAAAAAAGTTCTTTTTTAAAAACGACCCACTCATTTTGAACTTTTAGAAAACGAATAACGATCGTTTTTAAAAACTATCGTTTTTATGAAAACGATTTGCGACCGTTTTTTATACGATTAACTTTTTTTAAAACGATCGCTCTTAAAGGTCGAGATTTTTTTGTCTTGTTTTTGAATTATAAGATTGGATGCATGTTTTAAAAGGGCTTTTTAAAAATGTAGTTTTTAGAACTTCATGTCTTAAATTAAGATTTTGTTTTAACTGCATGGCATTTTTACCGTTCTTTACCTTTGCATATTTCAAACCATACTTTCTTATAAGTCAACACATGTCAAATATAAAAAATAAGAGTACTAGGACAAAAATCTAGCACTCTCATGTTTAGAATTAAAAGAATCGCAAAGCGCCCTTGAAAGAGTGTTATTTTGTGAAATGTATTAAAATATATTTTTTTATTATATTTATGGAAAGGAATAGAAATGATCAATAAAGTTTATCATATTTCCCCTTAGGCTTTTGATGTTATCCAGTGCACTCAAAAGTTTTATACAGCAATTATTTTCAGATTTTATTTGTATAATTTAGAATATTCATTTTTCATTGAACAGAAAAACATGTGAACTGTGTCCTGTTTTCTGAGTTAGATATAAAAAAGTGATTTACATCAATCTAAACTCAAATCAATATAAATAAATTTTGCAGAAGTTAACAGTTTTAATTTTAGTTTTGCAGTCAGCCATCAATGATAATGATTTCTTACTTGAATATATTCAAAATTTAATCTTGTTAAAAACAAAGAATTCATTTTGATAATATTCAATAATGTTTGTTTTCATATCTAAAATAAATTTTACAACTTTCAATTTTAAAATTTCTTTTTCTGTTACTGATTTCTTGAGATATCATACTGCTTCAAAATGTCATATTGAACATTTTCGTAAATCTAAAAACCTGACCAAAAAAAGATTTTCTTAGCAATAAAAAGGCTGAGGGGGGCGAGCTTTAGTTTTTTTTCCCTACTACTTTCATTTTTGACACTTTCACATTAAAATTTAAAAAATATATAATATTTTTGTTTTTGACTATTGTATTTAACAAAATTTCGCCTTCTTATAACTTTGTGCACATCATGGTGTTTGTACATTGTACAATATTGTATACTATAATTTTAGCTACCAAATACCAAATAGTACATATTCTTTTTTTATAGAAAAACCTTTCCAGCTATGCCTGGATTTACCCCTTTAAAAGTCAACCCATTCAACTGGAAATTTGAAAGCCAAACTAAGAATATTACTGTGGTTCTCCCAAGTTCACTATTCAAAATTTCAGGCGAATTGGTCAAAGTGTTTATGAGTTTTGAGTGGTCATAAAATTAGACAATTTAAGTTTTTTGTCATGTTTCATTTGTTTGATGAGATGTTTCAGATGTAGGAATGAATCTGAGAGTTTAGCGTAAACATTTTAATTACGAAGAATATACCCTTATCTCTTCTTATTGCTAGGGATGTTATCGTTTTCATTTTTTTGAAAAACGATCATTTTGTTATGAAAACGACAAAAAAAAATCGAAAACAAAACAATTTTTTTTAAAAAATTCGTTTTTGAAAACGATTGTTTTTCAAAACAATCGTTTTTATAAAACTCATTGTTTCATTACCTATCGTTAACAATGATAATTCATTAACGATCGTTAACGATCGTTAACAAAGAGAGGAAACCGACCTGAAGGGCATCTGTACGTATCATTGAGTAGAAAATATCAAGAAGTTTTAGTTCCCTCACAACTGTTTATCTTCATGTAAGACGACATTCAATAAAGTTGCATGACATTTTTTTCAAAAACGATCGTTTTCCCAAAAACAACTCTTTTTATAAAGTTCGTTGTTTCATTAACTATTGTTAACGAGAATCCTTTGTTATCGATCGTTAACGACGACCCTTCGTTATTGTCAATAAAATTTTTAAAAAAATCAATAGGTTCCAGCATCTTTATTTTATAATTATCTGCTTTTTTATGATATATTATCTCAAAGCAAACACTGTGTGCATATAAAGCAAAGCAACGTCATTTGTTTTTAGAACATTTACGTGGATAATCAAACAGTAACATGGATTTTAAGACATTTTTTGTTCTTTGTCTTGTATATGGGGTGACTCTTGCTTCTCCATTAAATGAAGGTATTTTTTAAAATTAAGCATGTTGTCCGAGAGTGTGATTATATACAGTAATAATCAGAAAACTTTTAAAGTGGAAGACGACGTTTAAAATAAAAACTGCTTAAACAAATCCTATGAACATGAGACACAGAAATTCTGCAGTGTGAACAGACCCATTTCACTAAATAAGTGTCTAGTAAATTTATTAGCTTTGGTATAACATCAATTTCACTTTAGTAACACTTTAGACTACTTTTTACTCTATTGTTTTCTGTAAACTTCAGCTCATCATTTACCGGACCGAATTTTAATCAGAAAGAGCAAGCTTTACAGTGTACAGTACAGTTAAGACTATCTAAAGTAAAGTAAGCAAAATGAATCCCTTTCTAGTGAAATTTATATGTGCACTGGAGATAAATTCGGAAGCCAATATTAGCAAACTAAATTTGTCATATTTCAGCATTACTATTTATAAATATTTTTTTTGCAGTTCATAAGCTGGCAAGTAATGCCTCAAATTCTAATACAAATAAACACATTATTTTTTCATGATTTAAATTAAAATTTATATTTTCAAGCTTTCATTTTCAACATTTAAAAGATTATATTCTGATTTTTCTAATATATTTCCAAATCTTCTTTGTCTGAAAGAAATGTTTGCTACTAGCACTTATTATCAAAGTCTTAGAAAGAAAATGTTGAAATAATAGAATGAATATGTTTCAAAATGCATTCTTCCCTTGTCTACAAGAGATTAGAATGCATGGATTTAAAAGAGAAGAATAGAAAACAGATGTATGATCAGATTAAAAAAAGATACAACTGTCAGAGAAAAAATTCACTGGTCTTTTCAAGTTTTGTTAAAAGAAATATTTAAATTAAAAATAAATTGATAAATAATAAAATGTTGTCAAAATCTTGAACAATTCAAAACCACTTAAAGGGAGTGTTCGCGAAAAATGAAAGGGGGTATAGGCTCAATGCGATAAAAAAGCGCTTTTGATTGCTACTAATCGCACTTCTATCTGTTGCGTCTATAAGGAGAAAATTGTTAAAAACGACTCACACCGAAGAACGTAGTGTTTATACAAATTCGGAAAGATGCAACATTCTTAATTAATAAAATTATTTATACGTTCGTATCACATGACCAGAACTCCCACCAATGGCATTGCAGTATACTGGTCATGTGATGCAGCGAAGTCATATGATAATGATACTGCACTGGCATTAGTGGGAGTTCTGATCACACGATACTGACATATTTAATATATTATCAATTATTATTAAATTCAAATAATAATAGGAGCAAAACTAAGTTATTTAGGCTCTCCTTAGATATCATAGTTTTCAGATTGGTTGTGTATTTGTTTAATATGATCTGTTTAAATCTACTATTTTTTATAAAAAATTTCATGTTCATAGATTTTCATAAATTAGACACCATTTTATACAAATTTTTGAGACAGGAACATTATAAATCACTCTCATGGATCTGGATCAACTCCTAAAATGCTTAGGTTTCAGCCTATACCCCCTTTCATTTTTCCTTTACAGTCCCTTTAAAAGAAATTGAGCTAGTTTTTTCTTAAGATTATTGATCATTTTCCATATATTTCCTTGGTTTCTTCACTGAAGGGTCATTCAGTAAAATTGTTTGTTCAGTAAAAATGTTTGTTTAATAACGATATTTTTTTATTAAAAAAGTGATTATTTCCTTTTCAAAAAATCATCAGTTCATGATATAAATGACCAAAACCATTGAAAGATTTTAAATCATTTTTTTTTCTTTTTGCATGTTTTTAAAAAAGTTATATTTTTCCATTTCTCTAATCAATCTAAATGTTTGTCCAAATTGTTCATTTCTTTTCTGACTTACTTACGTCCTCTTAGCTAGTCTTGACATAAAACCGATTCCACAGTAGCCCACCACTTATTCCTGTCCATTACCAACAGCTAGGCTTCACCCCAGCTCATTTCAGGGGTCTTCTGCTCCTCCTTCATGCTTCATCATCATGCTTCTTTACCGTTCTCTCTTTCTCCTCCCGTAGGGGTCTTTCTCAGTTCCATTTTAAGGATCCTGTCCTGCTCCATGCATAGTGTATGTCCCCAACAATATTGCCTTCTTCTCTAGACCTATATTGTGACTGGTCTGGATTTGGTTCTATCTCAGAGCTCCTCATTTGTAATTTGGTTTGGTCAAACTATTTTGAAGATTCTTTGTGGGCAGTTATCATTGAAGGCATCTAGTTTCATTACTGATATAACTGTTCTTTAAAACTGATATAACTGTTTTTTAAAAGAATATCTAAGTTGCAACAGTCAAAAGCTTTCTTAAGATCTAAAAAAATTCCCAGTGTAAATTCTGGTTGGGGTTTATTAAGATTTTTTTGGAGGTTTTTCATGGTTTGCATTTTTCCTACCAGCCATTTTATACACCCTGTATAAATTGTTGACTGAACTATCTATACATAAACTTATAGATAATTAGTGCCAGATGACCGAGCGCACACACACACACTCAGGTCTTGTCACGGTGAAGGGTAAGAACTAACTGAAACACAAATTCCCCCCCCCCCTCCTAGAACACAAGGATTTTAGGAAGTATAGGTCAGTTGGGGACAGGTCCTTTACAAGAGAGGATGGATAAAATACAACTCCTCAGGGTGTTACGACAGAAAGCCAATAACACCCTCTGTTGGCTCTGAATCCAGCTTCCTTCTCCCTAAGCTTCTGATCAATCTCCTTGTCTATTCTTTTAAGTAAGATTCAACAAAAAACCTTGCTGGGAAGGGATACTAAAGCTATTCCCCTCAAGTTATCGCACTGGCCCAAATCTCCTTTCTTTGGTAGCTTTATTATGATTTCATTGTCCCGGTCATCAGGAATCTCTTCATCCATCCATACCTCCTGTAAGAGTTGATGGAGAAATGCTTTCATAAGATCTACCCAGCTGTTTTACCAGATTTCTTTGCCTGGATAGCGTCTCTGACCTCTTTCAGTGTTGGAGGGTCTGTATTGATGTTAAGTTGGTTCTTCGCTACTGTTGGTGTTGCAGGTTCATCCGGTTCTACCAGGTTAACACTACTTTGCCATCCTTCCCTTTGACTGGTACACTGCATGTTTTCTTCCCATACAGTTCTTTAGTGATCATTCATATTGGACATTCTGCGCCCATTTCTCTTCTTGCTGCCTCCTTGGCCTGTTCAGCCCTTCCTTCAAAGTAACTTTGCTTGCTCAACTTTGTACTTGCTTTGACTTCTTTGTTCATTGCTGTGGATGTTTATGGCTTATTCTTTTCTTTAACCTCTCAGACCATGTTTGGTTTATTTTCTCCTTCAATTCACTCCGTTCTTCAATTTTTTTCTAGGTGTTATCTGAGATCCATTCTGGTTTCACTTTCTTTTCAGATCCAATCACTTTTTCTGCTGATTGAAGAGTGATTTGATGTTGTTTAATGAGGCTTGGCATTTATTTCTAGACAACCCCATTTTTCACAGAAATCTTTGTTTGTTCAAAAAAGCAATGCCCATTTATATACAAAATCAAGTTCAGTGATAGGGTTACCCACAAAGGTTAAGACTGTAAAGGGAATGGCTAGCTAGATATGGTATTTGAGCTGAGAGTGCAGTATTGTAGAGACAAATGTTGTTAGGATTTTTTAAATACCAATAAGACGTTTGAACGGTGTAAGACTGCATAGTAAAAGCACAAAATTAATTTAAAAATTCTTCCAGAATGTCTACTTTGGTGGATATATTTTTAAATCGTTTTTTTAAAGATGATTCAATAACACAAAACACACAAAAATGTAACTAAAATTCAACAATTAACTAATCAGTTGTTAAGTAGCAGGTTGAGAAAAAAAATACCTCTTATCACAAAGAACAAGTAGTGTTATTCAGTTATTGGTTTCTATAATATCTCATTTGTTCACAAACATTTCTGTAGATTTCTCTATAATTACTTCACTCTCAGCTCAACTACCATGTCTAGCCAGTCTCTCCCTTTTAAAACAACGATAAATTATTTAAATACGAGGAGGCCAAGCCTTAAGTTACGTCATATGCCTTTACTGAGCTCTTTAAATAGCTTATTCAATTATTTGACAAAGACATAATGACATTTACAGAAAATCATGAATGTTAGGAAACAGTATCAGAAGTGTCTGAAGTCTCATTTTTTCTGGGCAACCCTGTTTATTAAGATTTTCTTTATTAGGACCAGGGAAATAAGCTAATTTTTTTCTGGAAGTTTTCGTTACAATTGCAATTTACATAAATTATTATTCATAAAAAAAGAATTGAGTTATTCTTTTCATCAATATTTTCTAATCTCTACAGGGTGAGTAAAAAAAAAGTGTGATTTGCGGCGCCTGGTGCAAAATTGTACCTTTTTTGTGCAACTCTTCTGTATGGTGTCTTTTAAATATTTTTTGAAATTTTTTTTGATACTCCAATGGCCCAAAAGAAAATCCGTGAATCGTTTTTTTCTCTCAAAATCAAAAGTTCAGAAAAGCAAAAATGTTCATTCATATTATTTCTCTCTAAATCTAAAATTTTATTAAGATTGAATTACAGAATCACAGAAAATTGGCAAAATTGTAATAAGAAAATTCGCAAATTCTCTAGATCCTATCTTCTTAGTATATTCTAAAGTATTAAATATACGCTGTTCAGTTGAAACCTTGAGAACCATTGAAAAACAATTTTTCCGTAAAAATTATACCAGAACTGAAAATTGCAAATTTTCTAATTACAATTTTGCAAATTTTCTGAGATTCTGTGAGTCAATCTTTTAAAATTTTAGATTTCGATAGAAACAGTTTATTTACACATTTTTGTTTTTCTGAACTTTTGATTTTGAAAGAAAAAAAGGTTCACGGATTTTTTTTTGGGCCATTGAAGTACCGAAAAAAATACAAATTTTCAAAAAAACATTAAAAAAAACACCATACAGAAGAGTTGCACAGCAAAAGTTACACTTTTGCACCAGGCGCCTTAAATCACACTTTTTTGACTCACCCTGTATATATTTCTGTTTTAGACTTTTGATATTTTATTTTTGATATTTTTGTTGTTGGATCAAATAATCTAAGATTTAAATATAAAAGGTTTCCATGCATCAGTTTTCAAAGATTTAGAGATTAGAAAGCATAATTTTTTTAAATTGATTTTTGGTTATTTTCAGCACCTGGGAGGAATGTGGCAAAACATGTTTGGCAGCCAGGGTAAACTTTATAGCTTAATTATTCAAAACATGTTTGCTAAAGTTTCATAGTGTTTTTACAAAATGGGCCATATCAAACATGTTTTTGTTATTGATCATTAATAAAAAATGTATAAAAAATAATATTAAAGATGCCCCCTCTCTAGATTGTGTGTCCTAGCACACAATGCATTTTTGACACTATTACTGTTAAATTTTGTGACTCAAAATGAATAGAAATTAAAATAATATCTTGGGGTACAGGGTAGTAAAAAGACTTGCCTGTTTTAAAACAACAAAAGTTTAATAGCCCATAACTTTTTGGTGACTAAAACTACAGATCTTAAAACTATATTTGTTAAAAGCCCTTAAAAAATTGATGTCACAACTTAGACTTCAATATTTGTTAAAACAAAATAAAAATTCAAATTTAAATTTGTTTGACCCTTTTTTAGGCATTTTTTCAACCTTCCCTAGCACCCAAACTATCAAAGTTATCAGTCTAATCTTTTTTTACAATTATCTGACCTTGACAATTGGGCTATAAATAAAAAATAAACTATATCAATAAACAGGATTGTCAATACTGGTCTTGGGCTACACTAGATGATGATTCTCCTGGAGAATGTTATCTTTTGGTAAATTATTTATAAATTTACAGCAAAAGTCAAGATGGGTGGGTTGACTTTTTTTATTTCATTCCTCCATCATTCTTAACCAACCTATTTTTTGTTGTTGTTAGTTTTGTTTAAAATTCTGTAAAAAGTCCCCTAGTTAATAAAACTTAAAATATATTCTAGTCTAATATTTAATTAATTTTTTCAATTATAATGCCTACAGTCAAAAACAAAGTTGCTGAGCAGTTTTTAAAAGTTTCAAAAATGTATTTACACTAGGCTTCGCGCCCATCTTCTATTTAAATTGTGAACATTTTCTTTTTGTTTACACTTTAAGACAAAGAAGAAACAAATTTTGCGGATTCAAAAAAACAATTCGCGGATTTTCAAGAATTCAATTTTTTTTACAAAATTAAAAACCTTCAAAACACATTTTTTAAAATTTTTATCATTCATAAACCTTCCCTGTGGTCACCTGATGTCCCACAAAAAATTTGGGCCCGATCGGTTCAGCCGTTTTGACGTTTATTGGATACAAACAAACAGACACCCAAACAGACAGACAAGCCAAATTTATATATAGATTAAAATTATCTAAAAATAAAAATTAATTTTTCCGACTAATTATGGCGGACTTATTTTTTAAAATTAAGTATGGAGTCAACAAATTTTTAGATTTATGGCTTCATTAAAAACAAAAAGAGGAGTAAATTCAAAGTAAATTTAAATTCTTAACTTTTTTGGGCGGTAACTTAGTATTTGGATTAAAACAATTAATGATATTATTGTGTTTAGGATGCATGTGAAGGAAAAGAAAATTATCATCACATCTCTGGACATTATGACTGCACTGAATATCCAGATATTTAGATTTTGTTTATGTAAACATTAAATCTTCTTTGATTATGTAAACAAGAAAATCCATTTTGTTCATGTTAAAATATTAATTTTCACAGTCTTCTGTCTACAGTCTACTGTCCACAGTCTACTGTCTACAGTCTAATGTCTACAGTCTACTGTCTACAGTCTACTGTCTACAGTCTACTGTCTACAGCTGATGTTGTAAACTCCAATTAATTAAGATTAATTGTATCATGATAATAAATAGGCAAAAATTAATTTTTAGAGGTTTTTGCAATTAATTTCAATCTCAATTAGTTTTCAAATAAATATTTTTTTATTAGTTCCCAGAATTTTACATAATAAATTGCAAAATAGACAGACACAATCTATTATAAGGATAATGAACAAAATGATAAGCTTAAGTTGAATAACACAAAAAAGCAAAATTGGCATTTTTGCCAGAAAAAAATGCATATTGCAGTTTTATAACTCTATCCTTTTCTTTTAAAGTAAGAATAGTTTGAATCATTTAGTATAAATTCATTATAATGATATAACTAGAGATGGAAAATAAAAAAGGAATTGAATCTTTGCCACAAACTCTGATTTTTAAACCCCTATATCATTGCAACCCAATGTCGTAAACCTTAGATATTTCATTATATGAATTCTTTTAGATCAAATAATCGAAGTTTGAAATATTAACGGTTTATGTATTTAACCTGCCTGCAGGCTGTGAAGATATTGGGATTAGACAATTTGAGCTTGTGGCAAAGACTCAAATTCTTTGAGTTAATCTTTTGAAAGCAATCAAGTATATGTTATGTTATTTTTAGTCAAATTTCTATCTTGATTTTTTGGCAAACAAAAAAATCAAAAACTACTTAAATTTTTTTTCTGCAAAAGACAACCTTAGTTCTGAAATATAAAGTAGATAAAACAAAGTCCTAAAAAAAAAATTTAGCTTCTTTCTTTATCTGCAAAAGAGAAATTGTTCTGTTTCAATTACTTTGAGTGCTCTTAATATATAACATCGTTGGTAAAAGACAAATTATACTTTTCAAATCTTTTGTTCTGTAAAATATAGTTAATCTTTTAAATTATATCCTTTAGTTCTCAAAAAAAAATAGATTTAGCACTACAAGTAAAATATTTGTTTGTGTTTAACTGCAAATGATTGTAAAAGAGTTTTTTTTACATTTTTACTCCATGAAGTTTTGAAATCCAGTGTTGGAAACCCTACTCAACATTCAGTACATATGTACTTGATACTGAAATTGAGTTATAATGCTGACACAAAAATATAAAGTAATTATTTTTAAATCAGCCTAAACTATCTAGAATTTGAGACATTAATAATCTTAGATTAGACAGTAGTATGGTTAAAAAAATAAGTTAATAACAAGTTTGATTTTTTAATTAAAAAGTTAAACTTCTCAGCTTGATTTCTAAGATAATTCTGAAAAAGTCTTTATTGATTTAAATATTTTTTTGGAACTAATCAAATTAAAAATATTTATTTTATGTTTATTAGTACATTACAAATATTCCATATCATAAAATTGATAGATTGGGATTGTAATCATTGGTAGTATCCACTACACTCTCCTACACAATAATCCTTAGATGTACTTGGATCCAGGCACATTAGTTCATTGTCACATTTCTGGACAGATCCACTGCATGTCCATAAAAATATGTAAGAACATTCACATTTGAATCCAGGAGGCGGTGGTTGTACTATTGCACATCCAGATGGGGCCAAAAATAACCCTGCCCATCCTATTTTGGGTATGTATTTGCAGTGACAGTCTAAACATTATAAAATATCTTTTATTTAGTCTGATTTGTCAGTAAGTAAACAGGACTGGGAGTGTTTCTGTTTTTGTTAAATCAAATTCATATTCTAGGACATGGCCTAACAGTTTAAACACTTGTCCCTCTTTTTTTTGCATTTTTTCCATTTGGTTCCATTCTTTGGATAATAATAAAAAACCTGATTTTTTAAGTAAAAGATTCAATATTTTAAGAACGCATTCTACATAAGTCTGGGCAAAGCCGTTACCAAAACGAAGGTTTTTGAAAATTAACGGAAGAGTCTTTTAACCCACAGCAAAACCCGTTAAATTTTACATCGTTAATGAAACCCATTAGAAGTTTTTGAAAAAAAATTAATGGTTAAAAACAAAAAATAAATGTTTTTTAAAACAGTGAAATCCGTTTTTTTCTGTTAAACATTGCATGAACAATTTTTTTTTACATGTTTTGATGTTTTTAAATGTCATATTCTGTGTTCACAACCGTTAACTATTTCATAAACCATTAACAATTAACAATTAACTTCGCGTCTTTGTGAAGGGAAAAATAAAGTCTTAAATTATTTTTTAATAATAAATAAATTTAGAAATCAATTATTGAAAATAGTTAAAGGGTTGTTTTTCCTTAATATTTGTTGAAGTACAACTCAGTTTTATTGAATTTACCGGATGTTTTAACAGTTTCGCAATCTTTGATTTGATTAGAAATCATATATCCTCGTTATTTAGTTTCATTAAAAAACAAAAGAGGTTTGTAATATCAAGATTATTAACATTGCAATAACAGCATTCTTCATGTAATGTAGATGACAAATTTTATGTCAAAACTTCTAAAAACTTCTTACTTATATGATCTCCATGAATAAGCCCAAGCATCATTGAAAAGTATGTAAAGCAAACTAATAACATGCTGCTGGACTCAACTCCTGTCATTAACTGAACTTCTAATTTGCTATAAAACCTACTCAAAGTATTTTAACCAATCAAAGGATGTTATTGCCATAATGTAAGCCCAATTATTGTTGACCTAATTTCAATTTTGTATGGCTTAAAACAAAGGAATTGAGTCTTTGCCACAAACTCTGCTTTTCTTATATCTTGCCTTATATCTTTGGATTCCAATGTCGTAGACCTTAGATATTTCAAACTATGAATTCTGTTAGATCAAATAATATAAGTTTGAAATATCAAAGATTTATGACATTGGGTTCCAAAGATTTTTTATAGTTTACAATCTTCCTTTTTATTTTTATACAAATAAAACATTTCTTTTCCTATACATCATTAAAACATTTCGTATCCTATACATCATTACAACATTTCTTATCCTATACATCATTAAAACATTTCTTATCCTATACATCATTACAACATTTCTTATCATATACATCATTCAAACATTTCTTATCCTACATCATTCAAACATTTCTTATCCTATACATCATTCAAACATTTCTTATCCTATACATCATTCAAACATGTCTTATCCTATACATCATTACAATATTTCTTATCCTATACATCATTAAAACATTTCTTATCATATACATCATTACAACATTTCTTATCCTATACATCATTCTAACAAACATTTCTTATACTATACATCATTCAAACAAACATTTCTTATCCTATGCATCATTCAAACATGTCTTATCCTATACATCATTACAATATTTCTTATCCTATACATCATTACAACATTTCTTATCCTAAACATCATTCAAACAAACATTTCTTATCCTATACATCATTAAAACATTTCTTATCATATACATCATTACAACATTTCTTATCCTATACATCATTCAAACATTTCTTATCCTATACATCATTCAAACATGTCTTATCCTATACATCATTACAATATGTCTTATCCTATACATCATTAAAACATGTCTTATCCTATACATCATTAAAACATTTCTTATCATATACATCATTACAATATTTCTTATCCTATACATCATTAAAACATTTCTTATCCTATACATCATTCAAACATTTCTTATCCTATACATCATTACAATATTTCTTGTCCTATACATCATTAAAACATTTCTTATCCTAAACATCATTCAAACAAACATTTCTTATCCTATACATCATTCAAACATTTCTTATCCTATACATCATTAAAACATTTCTTATCATATACATCATTCTAACAAACATTTCTTATCCTATACATCATTCAAACAAACATTTCTTATCCTATGCATCATTCCAACAAACATTTCTTATCCTATATATCATTCAAGCATTTCTTATCTCCTACATCAGCATTTCTTATAATTAAGCATTTCTTATCTTTTACATTTAATAAACATCTCTATTATCAAAAAAACAATTTTTCAAATACAGAATATGTACTTTTAAGCATTTCTCAATTTAGCACCGAAACCTAGAAAAGTTTGTCTAATAAAGAAGGTTAATGTTTTAGAAAGTTTTCTGAATTAAACAATTTTTAGGCAAGAAAAACGTCATTATCTTTATTAGTATTGAACAATTAATTTATAAACGATAACATTGTTAATTAGAGTTTTATTCAAAATTATTACAGTCCCTTTAAATCAAAGAATAGTTTTAAAATGTGACAGTAATAATCCCATATGTCCACACTCTCACTCAGAAATTTCAACTTTTTGCCAATTTTTTTTAATCTAATTCCAATTTTTTTATTTCTAAAATGAACATGCCTGAAAAACCAACGATCAAGGCGTTGCTAAACTTAAAAGCCGAGCCTGTAATGTTAATCTTTTTATCTTAAATTATAAAATAATAAAAAATGCTTTAATTCTGCCATAAAATAACATTATGTCAAAGGTTAAGATTTCTAGTAAGTTGTTTTCTGAGTCAATGAGTTAATGAGTGAGAATTTTAATCAGTTGGAAATAATTACTATTTGCCAGGTTATAAAAACTGTTTTCTTTAACTTGTTTTTTTATTAATGCGCCCTAACTAATCAACAGTGCGTCTTAATTTAAAGTGCCACTTGAAAAAATTAAAACTGAAGATTATCAGTGATGATTCATATCATGCTAAAAAATGTATTAAAATCGAATTTTTTGAAATTATAAGTTAAATTTATTAAACATTAGAAAAACCCTTTTGTAAACAAATTTCATATTTTTAATTAGATCGGTCCTTTTTATTTTCTATGCTACTCTGGTTTATTTCAAGTACCAGGCTGACTATCAAGCATCTAGGGAGATCCTAGTGCAATTTTCCTTTCGGGCTATTGGACTATTGTAGAACTAAAAGAAACTGATTCACAACAGTAATGTTGTTGCAGGGTCCGATTCCGAACCAAGTAGTTTTACAACTCGAACAAGTTGTTCTTCTCATGATACAGGTAGTTCTTCTCCTGGTACAGGTAGTTCTACTTCTGGTACAGAAAGTTCTCCTTCTGGTACAGGTAGTTCTACTCCTGGTACAGGTAGTTCAACTTCTGGTACAGGTAGTTCTACTCCTGGTACAGGTGGTTCTACTCCTAGTATAGGTAGTTCTTCTCCTGGTGCAGGTAGTTCTCCTCCTAATACAAGTAGTTCTACTTCTGGTACAGGTAGTTCTACTCCTGGTACAGGTAGTTCTCCTCTTGGTACAGGTAGTTCTACTCCTGGTAAAGGTAGTTCTACTCCTGATACAGGTACTTCTACTTTTGTTACAGGTAGTTCTTCTCCTGTAACTGGTAGTTCTCCTCCTGTAACAAGTAGTTCTCCTCCTGGTACAGGTAGTTCTCCTCTTGATACAGGTAGTTCTCCTCCTGATGCAGGTAGTTCTACTCCTGAAACAGGTAGTTCTCCTACTGGTACAGGTAGTTCTCCTCCCGGTACAGGTAGTCCTACTCCTGGTACAGGTAGTTCTTTTCCTGGTACAGGTAGTTATACTACTGGTACAAGTAGTTCTCCTCCTGGTACAGGTAGTTCTCCTTTTGGTACAGGTAGTTCTCCTCCTGGTACAGGTAGTTCTTCTCCTGGTGCAGGTAGTTTTCCTCCTGATACAAGTAGTTCTACTTCTGGTACAGGTAGTTCTCCTCTTGGTAAAGGTAGTTCTACTCCTTGTACAGGTAGTTCTACTCATGATACAGGTAGTTCTACTTCTGGTACAGGTAGTTCTCCTCCTGTAACAGGTAGTTCTCCTCTTGGTAAAAAGTAGTTCTCCTCCTGGTCCAGGTAGTTCTCCTCCTGGTACAAGAAGTTCTCCTCTTGATACAGGTAGTTCTCCTCCTGGTGCAGGTAGTTCTACTCCTGAAACAGGTAGTTCTCCTCCCGGTACAGGTAGTCCTACTCCTGGTACAGGTAGTTCTACTCCTGGTACAGGTAGTTTTCCTCCTGGTACAGGTAGTTCTACTCCTGGTGTTACGCGAGCCATGCTGCGTGAAGAAAGTCTGTTTGTCGCCCCTGCTTATTTCTGAGTTTCTCCTGAAGATCTGTACGGAATGTATTGTGAAAAAACTAGTTTAGGAACTGTTTACAGTCCGACTGCGCAGACGCAAGATTTCTAGCGGAGTAGTAGTGATATTTATATTCAGTATATGTTTATTCGTTTTGCAAGTATTTTCCGTGTTCAGAATTCTGGGATCACCGTGGTAATTATTTATATATATCTATGTTTATTGGTTGATTCTAGTATGTTTGATGATTATGTATTCGTTTATTGGTTCCTAGCCACAGTTTTTTAATGCCTGAGTGGATTATTTGTTAGATTTGTATGATTTTCACTCAAAGCTTTTTCTGTGGGTTTATTAAACTTGTTTAGATTGAAGGCTCAGAGAAATAAACGTTCGGAACCTTACTATCCTCCTTTTTATTATGAAGAGCGTTGAGAGAAGGTAGTTTTATGATCCAATCCTGAGAAATACCACACGGTACATATATTAGGTCTTTAGGAAAATCGCTAAGTAGCGAAACACCTGGTACAAGTAGTTCTCCTCCTGGTACTGGTAGTTCTCCTCCTGGAACAGGTAGTTCTCCTTTTGGTACAGGTAGTTCTCCTCCTGGTACAGGTAGTTCTCCTCCTGGTGCAGGCTACTCCTGGTACAGGTAGTTCTCCTACTGGTACAGGTAGTTCTCCTCCTGGTACAGGTAGTCCTACTCCTGGTACAGGTAGTTCTACTCCTGGTACAAGTAGTTCTCCTCCTGGTCCAGGTAGTTATACTCCTGGTACAAGTAGTTCTCCTCCTGATTTTATTCAACAGAACTTACAGTTTGAAATTTTCAAATATCTACTAGATTTAAAGATTAGAAAAATAGAGTTTTATTGAGTAATAAATAATTTTAAAAAATCAGTTTTTATTTATAATTTGTTGACAAGAATGTATCAAAATCAGAATTAGCGAAGGATCGTTTTTTCTTTAATTCCAAAAATTGGATATTTTTGTATTGTGTTTATTCAATATTTTTCGAATTTTTTTTTGGTATTCAAATGGCCCATAAAAAATCTGCTAATCTTTTTTACTCTCAAAATTAAAAGTTCAGAAAAACAAAAATTTATATTTATATTATTGCTATGAAATACTAAAATTTGATTAAATTAAATACAGAATCACGGAAAATTTGCAAAATTGTTAAAAGAAAATTCGCAATTTTCAGTTCTGGTCTAATTCTTTAAAAAAAAGTTCTTTAAATCCTCTAGTTCCTTTCTATTAGTATATTCTAAAGTTTTAAATATACGCTGTTCAGTTGAAACCTGAGATGAGATTTTAAAAGCTTAAACCCGACTAAAACCCGGTCTTTTCGTCTGCTTAGACCCAAGTAAAGCTCAAGTCAAGACCCGGGTTTTGGATGGCTTTAAGTTTAATAAGAACCAATCATCTTGGGTTTTTCTCTCTTAAAGGCTCTAGTCTTCAGCAGCTGATGATTGTAAATTTCGTAAAATCTTTTATATTTGTAAATTTAAAATCTCGGGAATTATTTGTGGTGTCAAATTTTATTAATTATATAAAATAAATATACTATGAAAATAATGTATCTACATAAAGTTTGAACTTTCGAAATTTACATCATCTTGTCATAGCTCATCTGAAGGCATTCTGTCTGCTACAGAGAGAATGCTTGCAAAACAGTCTCTCATTGGTCGAATTAGAACCAATCCTGACTTGGGTTCTATCTAAGCCTGAGATTGGGTTTTAGTCGGGTTTAAGCTTTTAAAATCTCATCTCAGAGAGCACTTGAAAAACAACTTTTTCCTTAGACCAGAACTGAAAATTGCGAATTTTGTTATTACAATTTTGCACAGGAATTGAGTCTTTGCCACAATATAAATTTTCTAATCCCTATATCTTTGCAACCTGGTGGTGAAAACCTTAGATATTTCAAACTTAGATTATTTGATCTAACAGAATCCAAAGTTTGAAATATTCAAGGTCTATGACATCAGGTTGCACAAATATAGGAGATGAACATTAGATTTTTGTGGCAAAAACTCAATTCCTTTTCTGTGAATTGATTCAATATTTATAAAATTTCAGAATTCAGTAGAAATAATACGTGTACACATTTTTGGTTTTCTGAACTTTAGAGTTTGAGAAAAAAATAAGTTTCACAGAAAAAAACACCATTCAGGAGAGGTGCACGGAAAAAGTACAATTTTGTACAAGTAGGGTTGTTAATCGTTTTTGTATACAATCGTTAAACGATCGTTTTTGGTTCGTTTTCAAAAACGATCGTTTCGTTTTCGGAAAAAACGATCGTTTTTAAAAACGACCCATTCGTTTTGAACTTTTAGAAAACGAAAAACGATTGTTTTTGAAGACGATCGTTTTTATTAAAACGATTTGCGACGGTTTTTATACGATTGTTTTTTAAAAAACGATCGTTTTATTGACAAATTTTATTGACAATTATGTTAACGATTGTTAACGAAGGTTCATCGTTATTGATCGTTAACTAATTGTCGTCGTTAACGATCGTCAACGAAGGGTCGTTGTTAAAGATCATTAACGAAACGACGAACTTTATAAAAACGGTCGTTTTTGGAAAAAAAATTACATGCAACTTTATTGAAGGTCGGTTTACATGAAGTTTAACAGTTGTGGTGGAGTTCAAACTTCTTGATATTTTCTTAAAAACTACTCAATGATAAGTACAGATGCCCATCAGGTCGGTTTCCTCTTTTCGTTAACGAAACGACGAATTTTATAAAAAACAATCTTTTTTAAAAACGACAATTTTTAAAAAACGAACTTTTTAAAAAACGATTGTTTTAAAAACGACGTTTTTTTTCGATTTCTCGTCGTCGTTTTCATAAGGAAACGATCGTTTTTAAAAAAATGAAAACGTTAACATCCCTTTGTACAAAACACCGCTAATAACACGTTTTTTTTGACTCACCCTGTATAATGTTTGGAATTTTTTTTAATACAGCATTATTCTCTTCTAGAAAACAATTGTAATTGACTTTAGAAAGATCTTAAATATTACTTATTTTTTATCTAATATATATTTATATTATTTATAAAATTTTATGACACATTTTACCCTTTCATTAGCACATTGAAAAGCACAGTCCACCCATGCGAGCTGAAGTACAAAAAAAAATTTTAAAAAATAGTAATATTATTAATCAAATGTTGTTCTACATCATGCTTAATCTATATTTCTATAAGTTTTTGGTATTATATGTTTTGTGCAAAATTTAGTTCTCTATCTTTGATAATGGGAAAATAGGTAATTAAGTTCTCTTAATTACTTTCCTTTTTTTAAAATAAAATTTACTAATAAATATGAGTTTTTGACATTCAATTTAATCTTTTTTAAAGTAAAAAGAGTTTATGAATTTTGTCTTTATATCAAATTTGTCTTTGTTTCAAATTCATAATGTTGAAAGATAAAAACAAAACAAACTATTTGCCACAAACTCTGATTTTCTAATCCCTATATCTGTGCAACCCAATGTAAAATCTTTTGAATCAAATAATCTAAGTTTGACATATCAAAGGTTTACAGGATCAAATTTAGAATCAATGATAGAAAATTTATATTTGTTGCAACGACTCAATTCCTATGGTAAAAAATATCAGCTTGTTTATCTTTAAAATTTTCTAAAAAAAGTTTAGCAAGTTTTGCCAAAAAAACATTTTTTTAATTTGTCTAGTATTCTTTCCCCTGACACTTATTTCATGTCCTCTACATCAAATTCCAAAGGAAGAACATCTCAGATTAGTATTATAATTATAATTAATCTCATCTTTTCTTTCTGTACACAAAACTAAAATTAGACATTAACTTTAAAGTAATTGAAACCTTCCCACATACTCTGATTTTCTATCCCTATATCTTTGCAACCCAACATTGTAGACCTTAGATACATAAAACTATGAATTCTGTTAGATTAAATAAGTCTGAACATTTCTCATAATTAAACAATTTTATGCACTCGTTTTGCACAGTTTATTTATAAAATTTTTACAAGCATGTGTTTGTATATTTCAGTAAACATAATTTTAGAACTGATTTATATAAAAAATCTTGAATCTATGGAATCGAAAGAATGGAAATTTTCAATAGATATATGTTTGACTAAATATTTAATTAAAAACAATTTCAATTGCAAAATTTTTACATTTTAATTTAGCCAGGGCTTCTAATGAGAGGCCCTTCTGCCGCGATATTTTTTTTCTAGAAAAATTTGTGGATATTTAGATATCAACTATTCTTAACTTTTAATAAATGGACTAAAAACTATATTTATATATCTTTATAGTATAATTGCTTTTGTTTCATAATAATATTGTACCATTTATACCTGCAACTGGTTGCAGTGCTAAGAGGATTACAAAATTTTAGTTTCTGGCAAAGTCTTAGATCTATTGTATGACAGGTTTAATTTAATATTTAATTTTAAAATCATACCAAACAACCTTTATTCAACACAAGAGCCAATCTTGATTATATGAATAGACAAAAAAATAAAAGCCTGTTTAAAATGTTTCTTTTCTTTAAATTTAGTCTCCCAATGCGCGAAATTTAAATTACAGCTTAAAAGTTCTGTAAAAAATGAGTTGCTACTTAAATAATGACCTTTCCAAATTCAATTTCTGAACAAAACTGTAGCGCGAAAAACAACAAATATTTCTTGTATTAGATAAGTACGATTTATTTATTTATTTCAGATTACGGGAAAAGATTTATAAACTTAAATCGTCAGATTAAATCAATTTCATGCATGCATATCGCAAGATTGAAAGCGGGTATTTTCGGGTTTAAAACTCGCCGAAATATATCGACGAGTTAAATATTTTAGCTGTAGCTTAAATTTCAGGTATTAATTAAGTCAGAAGTGGCATTTAAGCTGAAACTTAACATTTAAGTCGTAACTTTTCCTTCTTCAGTTTTGGACTCTGCAAGACTAAATTTAAACACGAATTATTGTGCAAATATTGCAATCAGAGGGGCTACCAAAAACTTCGATAAGATGTAAAAATATATAATAATATAGAATTAATATTGTTGTGTTCTAAATAGCATATTTTGATATTTTCTAAAATGGTTATATTTCAAACACTATAAAAGAACAAAATGATGATTAAAGTATTTCTCTTATCATGCACCCCTGACCCTTTAGTAAAATTAAATTCTACCTAAAAGTAAGTCTGACCGCGTCAAATTTATTGCACCGGCTAGTCATTCATTATAATGATGAAAAAGAAATTGATTCTAACATTGATTTATTGAGAAAATTGTTGAAATTGAAAAATTTGTTCCTAAACATCTAATTAGTTTACTGTAGATTTTTTGCGCTCAAATTCAGTAATTATACATCATTAAAACATTTATGTCTCAAATGAATCCTAAAAAATATCTCCACAAAACTATATATTCTAAGTTCAACTACCATACATTGCCGTTTACTCCCTTTAATAAAAAGAACCCTCCCTACCCTTAATATTATTTACAAAAAATGGAAATGTTTGATTTACAGAATGCTGAAAGGTTCTTTTTCCTTTTTTTACCCTAAAAATTGAGAATTTTCTTTGTAAAATAAACTTTATAATTTCTAATGCACAGGAAAACAAAAAAATTATATAGATTAATATAAAAAAAGAAAATATTGAACATATATGTTCATAGCCAATATTTGAAAAAAAATGTAAAAAATATTTTTTTCGTTTTAATCAAGCATCAAAGTATGACATATGTTTCTACATCCATTTTTCAAGGGTTTTTCAGAAATATACGTTTTAGATCTGTAGCTTTAGTCACAAAAAAGTTTTGGGCTATTTAGTTTTTTTTTACATTGACATGACTTTTTACCGCCAGCATTTAAAAAAATGTAATTAAAGAAAAATACTCTAAATTTCGATTTTTCTTGGTGATATTGTCAAAAATGAGAGTATAGGGGCCAAAAAAATAGAGGTGGCGTCAAACGCATTGCCCCCCAGCCTATTAAGGGTTAAGAGAAACCAAAGAGGAAAATAATCAATCTAAAACCAAAACATTGCTTTCAAATTCAGAAATAGTTTCTATGGAATCTACGTTTTACTCAAATAAGCAATATAAGAAAAATATGGATAACATATGTGTAGAAAATTCATGCTTAAAATCTTAATTTGATGCAAGTTCAGAATGGGTATAATATTTAGCATACATTTATTAACCCCTAGTCATGAAGAACACATGTTAAAATCAGTTTTATGCAGTAGTTTACTGTTCACTTTGATCTAAGCTCTCTCACGGGTAAGATGTGTTCAATTTGGAAATCCTTTAGCATTAATTTTAGCTTTTCAATGTTGCGAAGTCAAACATTGTAGAACGAGAACGTGTAGCAACAAGGCATGTTTTAGAGAGAGCATCTATATATAAATTTGGCTTGTCTTTCTGTTAGTCTGTCTGTTTGTTTGTATCCAATAAACGTCAAAACGGCTGAACCGATCGGGCCCAAATTTTTTGTGGGACATCACGTGACCACAGGGAAGGTTTATGAATGATCTAAATTTCAAATATTTGTCTCCATCAAAATTCGATCTTCATTAAAATTTTGAAAATTTTAAAAATGAAAACGACATTTTAACAAAAATTAAGTAGTACTCAAAATGAAGTGGAATATGAAGACGACATTTCGCAGTAGAAGCAGTGGTCCCCAGAATAAAGTGGAATATAAATATGTTCTGCTGTTTTCAACTTAAGTGGAAAATGAAGAAGAAATTTAGGACGAAAGAATGCAGTGGTACCAAGAATAAAGAGGGAAATGAAGACGACATTTTTAGGGGGAAAAGTTATTGCAGCCCTGTATATTTATATATTTTATTTTGTGGAGCACTGTATATTTATGAGAACCTGCATTCACCAGGTTAATACAGTGCTAAAAAATTAATGCAGGCCTTGCATGTTACTTGTAGTTCCGTTTTTTCTTTTCCTGATAAAGAAGTTTAATTTCTCTAAAATATAAAAATATTCTCCAGCAAAATACGCATTGTTGCTAAACCTGTAGCAAAAAGCGTGTAAACATGATATTCTGTAAACTTGCACTACGACGTACATTACAATTATGGTTTAATGTTCTAAACTTAGACATGGCATTAATTATTGAAACTGCGTTTCAATTGAATACTTAAAATAATTAGCTAAAATCATGCGCGCATGCGACACACTTAAATTACGCTATAAAATATGGGTGGAGATAGATTAACTGCATTATAATATCTATTCTCGTTAATCCTTTAATTACGTACCTTAAACTTTAACTGTGCTTGACGAACCTGTTGGTGGTCATTAATGACCTGTACCAGTACAAAAGTCTTTGGAGTAATGACTTCTTTAAAATCGCCGCCTCCCCAAAATTTCACTCAGGGGGGGGGGGGGTAATGGGCCACGCCCCCCCCCTGTAGACACCTATGCTTGTGAACCAAAAATTTAATAAAAAAGTACAAAGCCATTTTTGGTTTAATTTTATAAAATGACAAAAATTTCAATTTTCTCCTTAACCATATTCCATCTTGCCATCAAGCACCAACTGGGACCTACCATATATGAGCAGAGTCTTAAATATGCGCCATGGCTGAAATTCTTAAAATTCGGCCATTGGTCTCTTGCTCTGAGATAATTTACAACTTCCAAATAAAAATCCTCTTCAGAAGAGTTACAGTTTAAATAATATATAATGATTCAATGGATAACATATCTATTTTAGGTCATGTGGAAGTAATAATGTTGTTTTTAATTTTCTTGATCCCGGCCTTATCCAAAGCAGATGGTAAGTCATTTAAAAATTTGATAATTTGTTTTAAAAATTTAAAAATTTAAAAATTTGATGTTATATTTTAAAATTAATGACTAACTGAAATTTTTCTTTTTTAATGGTTGGTTGGAACTTACTGCTAACAAAACGGCTAGAAAAAGTTGGAATGTGCACAGCCCTACCCTTAATGTACTATTTATTTAAGGTTTAGTTCTATCAGCAAGCAATGAATCCTTTGTAAACTTAGCAAAAACATTTTTCTCTCAACCAGATCTGCTTGTGTCTGCTCTTGGTGCAAAAAGATCAAAAAGGGGCACATATGATAAAGAGTATGTTTTCGACAGCCTTGGTGTTCATATTGGTATAAAGTATAAGAATCCTGATGATCCGAGTCATGGAGGAACAGCTCATTTGGAAATACAAGATCTTTCAAAGCTGATTTCAGCTACAGATATAGGCTTGGTGAAACTTGAAGTTAAAAAAGATAAATCAGCCGATTATCATGAGAATTATCAATTCCGAATTGAATATGAGTTAAAATCAAACCATAAGCCTTGGTCAGGAGAAATAGACCTGAATATTTGGAAGCGTAAAACAGTTCAAGATTATGATCTTTCATTCAAAAGCCAAGATGGAAGCCTAATACATCAATTTGAAATCCAAATTAACTCAACTGGAAAAGACCAACTTGAAGGAAGATTTAAATATCCTAATTCTGATTCAGAAGAATATCCAATACAAATTAAGAATGATGAAAATAAAATTAGTTTGTGGATTAAAACACCAAAAAGAACAACCTTATTGGACATTGAAATAAATCGAAAACATTTTGGCTTACAAATAAGAATTGATTTCTCCAAAATAGGATATATGTTTGTAGCAAACCTAAACATAGAAGACACCCAAGAAGAAGTGAAATCTTATGGTTTTTTCCAGGGCAATAGAAACCAAGTCAATTTTAAGATAGAGGTCAATAAGGCTTTACAAAGCATTTATCTTAAGATAGTAGAGGGAAAACAACCAAGAAGGAAGGTGAACATCTACAAATTTAAATTCAGAGAAACTCCACTGCTAATACTAAAGAAGCATGAGACACATGGTTATGACTTGCTTTTAGATTTTGGCAAAGATCTACCCATAGCTCCCACTGTAAGATTGGCATTTAGTCGTCAAAATTTTACACCATCAAGAGTAAGAAACCAAATTGAGCTTTCGGTAAGTTTTACAGAATTTCCAGATAGTAATTCACCCTCATCAAATAGATTTACAGCAACCTTACAGAGCCATGAAATAGAGCAATTTAGATTATCTGGGTCTCATGATTTATTTGCTGAATGGGATGGATCAAGGATATTCGAATTTCATTCTCATGTGATGGTTTCTGACAATGAGTTTTGTAGAAATGATCATTTTGGCCTTTGTGAAATTGAATGCAATTTATCAGCTAGCATACAATCAATTGTCTGGGAAATTATCCATTCCCTTGTAGGTAAATTTACTTCAATTGATCACTTCTCCTTTAAAAACAGATTGCAATTTTTGAATGGGAAAATTATTTATGGAATCTCAGATCTGAGGACAAGCTTAGCTAAATATGAAAATCGTCTGATTCAGATAGAATGTGAGAACATGCTTGATATGGTAAGAATAAAAACTTCTTCTATTTGGGGAAGAAAACAATCACTTTCATTTGATGTCTGTGTCCCAAAAAGTCTAAATAAATTGGACAAGTTTGAGTTAGCTTATGATGATGAGAACATGGTAATATCAATTGATGGGAAGACAAAACCCATTCTCAGCAATGAACTAGCCAGATATGAATTCCGATTCTTATACAATGATTACTTAATGACATCTGGAGAACTTACTATCAACAAAGGCACATTAGAACTTCTTTTTAAAGAAGAGCATGATAAATCCCACCATGATTACAACATTCTTATTTCCAGCAATAGAATGAGTGATAATTCAGTGAATATTGAAATAGAGGGTAAAACAAAACCATCTCTGAAGGGGGAATCAGCCTGTCCTTTCTTAAGCTGGAACACAACCTATGTATTTAATCAAAATGCTAAGGACACAGTGTTTACTTTGGTTTCAAAACAGCTGATGGATATAAGGGTTCTTGAGGAAAAATGTTATGAAACACCAATTTTTAACAAATCTTCATTTATGTTTAGTTTGTCAAGCCAGAAAATACAGAATTATCAAATTCATCTTGATTCAGAATTAACTTCTAAACTGATTCCTTCTGTTGAATTAAACCTAAACACCTTGTCATATCCATGGTACTTCAAGCTTAACCATCTATACCTGCAGTCTCCTGACCAGAATTATATCAAACTAATAACAGATCTTGTTTCCATTATTCCTCAGTGTCAACAACCCTTGTGCCAACTTGATGAAAAACTGCATCATATTTTGAAGTCAGATCAATTTAACAAATGTTTGATTATTCTAGGATTTCCTCCATTTTATATGCGAATCTATCAGGAGCTTTTTTAATATGTTCATATTTCTTGTATTCAAATATAGATTATTAAATAAATTGTTCAATGATTAGAGATTAAAAGTTAAAGTGTTCAAATTAATAAATTATATAACATTGATTTAATGCAAAAAGATTGTTTTTCAATAATGAATTTTAGTCACATTAGCAAGGGAAAGGGCTCATCTTTATTCTGGAGGCAAATCTGCAACTAAAATGATTTTACAAAAGCTTTTCTAAGTCACGACAGCCAAATTAGTTTGTAAAATTATAACATGTCTAGTACAACTTCTAGTAAACAAAATATTAGGTTAAAATTAGTGAGTAGAATTTTAGCTTATATTTTTAACTGAAAGAGTCGAAACTTATTTTTATTTCTTTCGACTTTAAGACATGAATTTTTCTACAAATCTTAACACTCACCAAAAATTTGTATTGTCTAATACCTTTATTTTTGCAGCCTAATGTTGTAGGTTTGATTTTTGATATCTACAACTTTGACATTTGTGAAGTTCAAATACTTATTTTCAAATATTTTCCTATTCCACAACTTTATGAGTACCCCTGTACTTTGAATTTGTTTTGAAAAGTTTGTGTTTGATCATTCAATTTCCAAGAAAGAGTTTGAAGTGGGTGAATCCAATTCAGAACTAAAATTCTAAATTTAAATTCGTACATTTTTAAACCCTGATATTTAGTGTTTCAATCCGCAAAATTTTACAATTTCTTCATTTATATCTTTTTTTGTGAAAAATCATTTTTCACATAAGCACTTTCATGTTAGTTTCTTCCAAAGCATCGAAGAACATTTTTCACATTAGATCCAAGGGTATACACAGGAACTATAGTTAAATGGAAAGGGGTATAGATTTATGTAAAGCCCTCTATATAAAGGTCTTAACTCTAAGCAGGCTGTAGTTTTTGTCATAGCACTCTCATTTTCGACACTATCACCGTGAAATTATGTGACTTTTAATAAATAGTAAAGGATATTTTATAGGGTAGGGTACAGGGGGAAAGAAAAGTCCAGTCTGTGAAAAACAAATCTAAAATAGCCCATCACTTTTTGTGATTTAAGCTACAGATCTAAAAAATACATTTTTAAAAAGTCCTTACAAATTGTATGTAGAAACATGTGTCACACTTTGAAATTTGTTTAAAACAAAAAGAAATATTTTACCCTTTTTTAGGCATTTTTTCCACCCTCCATTACACCCAAATTATTGAAGTTATCGGTCTAATTTTTTTTCTTTGAGCTGGCCACAAAAAATTGGCCTATGAATCTGCATGTCAACCCTATACCTATTTGTTAAGGCCTTTTTCTAGGGGGGGTCGCCAACCCCCCCCCCCCCCAAGCTATACATAGATTCAGACCCCCCAGCCTTTATAGGGTTAAAGGAAAGGATTGAAATGCATTCCAAGCCCAATTTGCCAAGGCCACTTTATTAAAAAAATAAACTTAAAAAGGAAGATTTGAAAAAGGGAAAAAAATAGACTCAAAAAATGTAAAAATTAAACTTTTATTTTTGTAAATATTAAAATGTTTTTGGTGCCCATGTAGGTTTGTAGCTTCAGTCATAAAAAAGTTATGGGGAAATAAATTATATAAAAATTAACTGTTGAAAACTAACACAAAACAGATTTTTTTTAAAAACAGTGTATTTGTTTAAAATTGAATGAAACTTTTCAAAAAAATGTTTAAAAATTAGGTTTTGAAGTTTTTAAAGTCTTCCGTGTTCACATCTATTAACAATTTCATAAACCTTTTTAAAATTTTTGTCTTTGCGCCGTTAAAACTGAAATAGACCTTAATGATCTCAATAATAATCCCTTCATTTCCATATTTAAGGAACACCATGTGAATACAATTATATTTAATGTAATTTTAATGTATATGTAAACAAGTGTATTTTTCAAAATAAAATGGAGAAATGATCTTTAGTTTAGCAAATAGTAGTCAAAGATTATCCCGACCTAACCCAGCTTTTAATTGATATAAAAAGATTATATTTTTCTGTTTCCTATGGGATGGGGGGGGAGGGGGGGGGGTTTCAACCACAGAACTTGTCCTTTTGAGCTTTGGGTTGTTTTAAAAAACATTTTTGAACTTTTAAACTCCAAACGTTTAAATTAAGGAAATGTTAGTTTTACTGAAAAAAACTATCATTCATGTAAATTTTTTCCCATGAAAATTTGATTTTTGGAATATTTCATTTAAAGTTCACGAATGAACCTAAAATTGTAGTGAATATATCTTAAAGTTGGTTTGGTAGGTTTAGCTATAACAGGTGGAGATGGAAGCTAGACTCATGTTTGGGAACAAATTATTTTTGTTGTCACCCCCCCCCCCCTCTATGATTTGTTTTTTTTTACTGAACAATTGATTTTTTTTCGACCAAACTTCAAATTAACCCTAAAAAGGCTGCAGGAGGGGGGGGGCATTTGATGCCCCCTTTTAGTTAGTTTGCCCTTGCAATCTTAGCACTCTCATTTTTGACAGTACATTACCGTGAAATTTGTTGACAAAGAAATTTAAATGATTTTTCATAAACATTTTTTTGTGCATAGGGTAGGGTGCAGGCGGTAAAAAATCTGGCCTGTGCCAAAAAAAAATATAAAATAGCCCATAACTTTTTTTGACTATAGCAACAGATCTAAAATCTATAAATTTAAAAAGCCCTTGAAAAATTAATCTAAAAACCTGTGTCACACTTTAAATTTTTTTTTCTTATAAATATTTTTCACATTTTTTTGTCTTTTTTTGGCACCCAAACTTTAAAAGTTTTCGGTCCAATTCAATGTGGGGGCCTTGAAAATGGAATTGAGTCTTTGTCACAAACTGTGATTTTCTAATCTCTATATCTTTGTAATCCAATGCCCTAGATGACAAAATCCATAGATAAAGATAGTTTGCACATAAGACGACATTTTTCATCTTGAAAGATATAAATGTACAGAGATGTTTTAAAGATATTCCTATTATATAGATTGACTAGGTCGGTTGTGAACATTGGCTGTTCTTATGTCATTGAGTACTTGTGGTGTACATGAGTTCTGTAGAGAAATTTAAGTTAGTTTAGTCCTTCTCATGTCTTTCTTCAGTTCTCGTCAATATGATATATTGCTTAGTGAAATATTGTTGTTCAAATAGTTCCATTCCGGGAGTTATTTAACACTCTATTATGAAATCCATTAAAACAGCAAACCACCCCGCTTATCGTTGAAGTACACTTTGACCCCTAGAGGATGAGTTCGCGGACTGTACAATTCTTGGTGATTTTGCATACATAAGCTATCTAGATGTTTATTTATTTTTCTATGACAAAATCTAAGTTTGAAATATCAAAGGTTTACACCATCAGGTGGAAAAAATTTAGATATTAGAAAATCAGAGTTTGTTACAAAGGTTCAATTCCTTAGGCTTTGAACATGCATTTGAACCCTATAGTTATTCTCTAATGCCTATTTCAAGGGGGGGGGGTTGCGAGGGACGACCCACACTCCAAGGGTTTGAAGAATTTTCTAAGAAAATGATAGAATGCTTTAGTTTACACCATTCGATCAGAAAATTTCGCAGATTTGACTAAAATTGTTAGTTCAAAATTGCGGCTCTAGATACCACAACATGGTTTTTTTGGGACATTAGTTATATTTTCAGAAAATGGTATGTGGAACTAGATTCTCTAAACTCAATTTAATCGTTGTAATAACCATTGTTTTGTGTTTATTTCTTCTAGTTCATTGGCACGGACAGTTATTTGACTATCAGGTTCAGGTGACCATTTTTACCTTTCAAAGGGAATTAAAATAAAGTGACCTTCCATGTAGAGATGGCAATGACAAATGCTCAACATTACCCTTTCAACCTAATCATCAGAGATAAAGATAAGATAAGTGTATATTTATCTTATTATATTTATTCATGATAAATAATGTAATAATGATAAAAAAGTCATCCTTGATCAGTCAAATAGTAAAAGGGTTCTGTTGTGAATCTGGAATTAGAAGGTCACTTGAAATAATGCGTACAGTCCCTGTATATTGCACTGCAGCTCAGTAGAGAATGTATTTTTAAACTGTTGTAAAGTAAATTAAAAAGTTTTTTTTTAAACTATTCATATACTCATAAACTATCCATATAGCATAAAGTGCAATATTTATCCCTTTTTTTCAATGAATAAACAAACGCCTGTGATTAAAAATACAAAATGATTTAACTTTTTCAACATTTTAGAACATTTTCTATTTTACAAGTAAAAACATAGCATGCCAAGTCCTAAATTTGTTTTGGTTTATGGCTATATCGTAAACATTGGTGTAACAAGTGTTGTTGTCTAAATTGCTGCTAAATATTTTTCAGAATTCAGATTTTTACATTTTACATTTTTACAGATTCAGAATATGATATTGCAAGTAGCAAACTATTACCAGCCAAGACCTTTAATTGAGGTTGTACAATCTTGATCAAGCTATATTCTTATTCTAATTGAATTAAATCAAAAGTTAAAATATTTAAAATTGCATGAAACTTTTTTTAAATTTAAATTTTTTACGTGTTTTGAAATTTAAATGTTGTCTTCTGTGTTTATAAACTATAACTATACCAGTTAACAAAAATTTTTCGTCGTTAATTTTGTAATCATGGTACCATTGATGGCTAGAGCGATTAACAGTGGTTTACAATTTTCTGTTCTTACTTTGAAATTAACAACTAACTGAAATTTTTCTTTTTTAACGGTTTGAACTAACTGTTAACAATACTGCTGGAAAAGTTGGAATGAGCCCAGCCCTAGTTTTAATTAAACTGGAATACTGAATTTTTATGTTTACCCTGATTTAAGAAAAAAGTTGTCATATATAATCATTAAAATAAACATTTTCTAGGTTAAGACTGACAATGTAAAAACAGAGGAACTGAATCTGATCAGTATTCTTTGCCACAGTACTAAGTAATTTTCTAATATAAACCTGAAAACAGGATAATAAATTTTCAAAAATAAACTGTAGTTGAAAATTTGGTTCGTAAACATTGAACATTTCTTCCCCCTCATCCTCTTGTTTTGCTTATCTTAAGACTCCAAAGCCATAGAGTATAAGGCTATAATGGATATATGAATTGAAAAAGCTGGTGAAAAATTAAGAACTTATCTATTGGGATCAAAAACACTAATCATAATTTGATAGAAAGTACATATAAGATAAATGGCTTACACACTAAAGTTCTTCAATGTAACTATCCTTCTACTGTATGGGTGGGTGTCGTTCCTGGTAAACAATTTTTCTTTCACGAGAATGAATGGAACTACATAAAGTATTAAGAACTATCCCATCAACCTGAAAAGGAACAAACTCATAGAAAATATCTTAAAATTATTGGAAGGATTAACAAAAGAACTGAACAGAATAAAATAGAAATTTCTTAACAGAACATTCAAAATCAGGAATGTGGTCTTATTATCAAGAAAACATTTTAAGTCAAGAAAGTATTTTAAATCAGGAATGTGTTCTAAATCATCTAGAAATTGATAAAAGATTTTTTGATTTGATCACCTCAAACCCACCGCCACCCTAAACCTGCCCCCATTCCCCAGCCTCCAACTCCTGTGAGAGAAGGGGAAAGTTACAGGGGCGTACAAGAGCATTTGTGTAGGAATAGCAAAAATAAATTGTTGATGTCCCCCCTTGGCAACATTGTGCCCCCCCTTTACCCTTTTTTGAAAAAAAAAATACCTTTGTGTTCTATTCGATCATATACACACTTCCATATTTAAAGTTAGTTATGTAATTATCTTAAGTGAACTCATCAGACACTCCCTTTCAAAACAGTGGTGTAATAAGCTTTCAGAGGTGAAAAATAGAGTTTGAAACTTTTCTTAAAATCTATATTTTCATGTTATTCAAACATATTGTGATATATATATAAATATCAAATATATGTTCACACTGAAGGCAGTATTGACGAAAGCTTCATAGTGGAACTTTTTTAGTTAAGGGAAAAGTGGGATTTTAAAGTGTTTTTTATCATATGTAATTATACTTTAATGGAACACTTTCGTAATTTCAAGTGACTGTCCATTAATAGAGTGGCATGTCTAATATACCTCCATTTCTCCATCGTTAAAGAAGCAAGAAATACATGAGTCACTTTTGTAGAGAAACCACAAAAAAATTAATCAGTTTTCATAATGGGAAACATGGATATTTTATGCAAAACTTAACCAGACAAATCAGAATATGATTTATTACATTTAGTACAAATTGTACACCCCCCTTTTCATGCAACCAGGGATGGAAATATTCTTAAATAAGAACGGAATGAGGATGGAACTGATGGAACACCAAGAAGTGAATGTAATTAAATAAACCATTTTTTGACTAAGAACACTAAGAGCAGAACAGAACAGAATAAGAACTGTACAATCTAGCTGAAGACCCTCATTATAGAACAGAACAGAATCATTAAAAAAAGTTGGGATTTCACCAGCCCTACCATCTAGACCAGTTCATTATAAAAATTTACCAAATTTTAAATGCATTTTTTTCTGAGTTTGTTTTGAAAGTATTCTTTCTAATAGTTTGGGAGAAAAAGAAGACATGAGGCAGTTTAGACAAGTGGTTGTCATGCTTAAATCAGCAGTACTTTTTACGCAGGAAAACACAAATTCAGAATTTTATGAAGTTTTTATTAGTAATTCTTATTTCCTCTTGACATTGGAGTTGGATATTTTTTAATCTTGAGTAATTTTAATGTTTTTTGGGTAAATTTTAACTTAAACCAATTTATGTTTTTGAATTACAGAGAAAATTAAATTTTCATATCATTGTAAACGACAATAACACATTTTTCAGGTAGGTATCACTTTAACATGTTTCTTCAAGTCTCTCATTTACAACGGCTTCACTTGAGGAGGGTCATTCTGAAATGTTAGAGACACTTTTTAAAGCCATACATGCACCCATTAAAGTATTACCTTCAAAATCTTAATATTTACAAAATCTATTTACTTTCTCTTTGGAAGAATCATATTACAGGAAAGAAGATGAGTTGGGAAAGAGTACTATCATAGACCCCTTTTCATGGGAGACCCTATGGCAATCCCATCAGAGACCCCCGGATTTTCATCTGAGACCCCAAGCTTTTATCTCAGACCCCAAGATTTTCATTGGAAAACCCAGGCTTTGAATTTGAGACCCAATGCTTGTCATTGGAGCACCTAATTTTTATTTAAGATTGCAGGCTTCTCCATAAAATTTCATTGGAGACTCAAAGTTTTTTTGGTGGAGACCCCCTTTTTATCAGAGACCCCTTAATATTTATTAGAGACCCCTTAATATTTATTAGAGACCCAAATATTTTCATTGAAGGCCCTCAGAAATATTTTTATTGAAGACCCATTTGAGTTTAGGATCTGGGTCCCCAATGAAAAGCTTGGGCTTCCCAAAAACTTTTTGGATGCCTGCAATTAAGATTGGGGGTACATAATGAACTGCATGGGGTCCTTGATGAAAATCTTGAGGTCACTAACCAAACAGATGTGGAAGGAGCGAATAGTTTTCAACTTGTCTCCCAAAACTCTGCTTTAAAACTCCACATTATCTTGACTATGTCTCCACTCACTAACTTGGCATAATCTTAGGGCATAAACCCACTAACTCCACTTAAAAACTCCACATTATCTTGACTATGTCTCCACTTGCTAACTGAGCATAATCTTAGGGCATAAGCCCACTAAAGCATGACTTTTTGAGTTCCAATTTTTGCCAAGTCAGGGTGAAAACTTGGAGTTCAAATCTACCCTATAAAACTCAATTTTAATTAGAGTAAATCTCCACTTACACCAGAATCTGGTAGTTAAAAGTTCCACTTAATCCTCACTGCATTTAAAATGGACTTTATACCTCTACTTTTGAAGCCTATTCACCAACACAACAATTTGACTTAAACTACAATTTTTAAATCCCAGTTTTTACCAAGTTAGGGTAAACACTGGTGTTAAAATCCCCACTATAGCACTAGATTTTTACTGGAGTATAACTTCACTTTTTAAGTCCACTCATAAATACCAGTCCTGAACTAGTCATAAACTTGGATCATAAACTCACAACAAAGTCAAGATAATCATCCAAGTTTGCGCCAAGTTTGTGCCAAGTTTGAACTTGAACAAAATTTGTAAAATTAGTAAAATTTTGAAATTCCAGCCCTGAACTTGGCAATAAGGCTAAAGCTTCATTTATGTTCCAAGTTCAGAACTGGTATTTAAAAATAGAGTTCTGCAAAGTTTGATTAACCAAAAAAACTGTTTTGAAATTATGGAAGTTTTATTGAAGATTTTAACACCCTTAACATGCATTGGGAAAACATTCTTCCTACAGTAGAAACAAGATTTTGTAAAATATAATAAAAATCACTTTTTCTGCTTGAGTACTTTAAGTGCATTTTTTCAACCCAAACTTTGTAAAAACTAGAGGGAGTGAAAGAAAATGGTCAATATTTTAAATTCCCCAAATATCTGGTAGACTGGGAAATTTTCTATATGCCTGGAAATCTGGAAAATTCTCCAAATACCTTTGGCGGAATTCCCCAAATGCCTGGAAATCTGGGAAACTTGAAGAATCTGAATGTTTTTTTCCATTATAGGAAATTTTTCAATGCCTGTTTGGGAAAGGAATTGAACCTTAGCCACAAAACCAAATTTTCTCTTCTATTCTATTCTGAGGAATTCCACAAATACCTGGGAATCATGGGATTGCCCCAAATATCTGGGAATTTGGAGAAATCCCCAAATACCTGGCAATCTGGGGAATCCCGAAATTCCCATTTTCATCAAAAGTATAATTGCTGTCCGGTCATGGACAACCAGAGTTTTTACCCAGTTATAGTACTTTTGTAGTCAAAATCTAGTCAACTAAAGTTAAGTTTAACTTTAGTTTAACTTGAATTACAGTTTAACTTAAATTTCTTACGAAAAGGGGTCTCACATGGAAAGCTTGGAGCCTCCAATAAAATTTCTTATTATTAAACTATTATTTGTAATATCCTTTTCCTTATTACTTTAAATGACTTATTTAAAATGATTCAAAGCTGAGGCAGTAAAAATATTAAAATTAACGATTATAATTACAGTATAGTCCAGACGGCAAATGGTTGGCCAGAATTCTACAGAAGCAAACTTGTATTCTCCTTATACAACATTTGGTATCCAAAGGTTACATAATTTTTTTTTTTAATCGAGATCATTCATTTGATTTAACTTTTATAATATTTATTTCTTTTTAATGTAAACATTTTAAATGAAGAGTACAGATATTGATGAAAGGGACAGAAGTCTTTTTGACAGTATACATTATACAAATTACAGTCCCTTTCAGAAGACTGAAACGGGGGATAAAGTCAGATTTATCATCCTTAAAGTCTAGAATCAGATTGTGAGTGAGAGTTGAAGGGTTTAGGTAAACTTTTACCAAATTGAATAAAATAATATGTCTTCTAGGTCATAGTTTTACCAGAATCAACCTAGCATAGTAAATCTAGTTATTTGGGTTCTAGGAACCCTGTCCACAGCTTTTGCAGGGAGCATGATCAACTCATGAAAAATTCCATTAAGAAGATAAACCCAAACCCTGAGCCCCTCCTCTGTCTGCCACAGCCGCCTTATCTATTGTTGCCCTTTTCTTGTGTATAGAACACAAAAAGCGGAGAAAAACAAGTCTTCAAGAGAGTATGTTGAAAAATCCCAGAGAAAATCCAATTTCAACTCCCCATGGTATCATGACAGACTGCCTGCGCCTGTAAACCTCAGGGACATAACTTCAGATGAGGTCCTAGCCATGGGTTCAGCAAGGATCACAGGGAATCAGAACCTGTGGATCTGAGGAAACTGAAGTAGCAGTATATCTACATAGCTTTATTTCTTTGTTTCTTTTATTTGCTTTAGTTTTAATAGAAATGTTAAACAATTTTGTTCCTTTTATTAATTTGAGACTATTGGTACTTCCCTTTGGGTGGTTTGTTTCATATGTAATAATAGAAGTACCAGCAGATGGTACAACACACCGTAAGTTTAAAGTTTTTTTTTATTAAAAAGCTTTATTCATGTTGTACTCAAATTTACTTATTCTAGATTCCTGGATTAGGAAATTCTGTTTAAACAAATTTTATATCAATATTACAAGGACTGTATTCTGTGAATATATTCTTCTTGCAGTAGCAATGTGAATGTCACTTCTGTTGCTAGATTCGTTTTATAGAAACTTTTCATATTGTTAGACCTTTAAATAGTTTTGTGACAATCTGAGAAGGATCAAACCCCTTTAGCCTCCATCTTGCAATTTACTCACAAACATAGAGTTGCGGCATTGTACTCTGGTAGCAGAAAGTGGGTGAACCTGATATTCTGTAAATGATTTAATTTTTATACTTAGACATAGACACCACAAAATATGGGCAGAGAAGTTTAACTGCGTTATATCTATTCTTTTTAATCCTTTAAATATGTACCTTAAACTCTTCAACTGTGCATTAAATATGTAATACAATTGTCTTAATTATGTGATAACAATAACTTTGAAGGAATTAAACTACGCCTACTCCTGTTAACTTTGAAAGCTAAGCTATTGAATAAAATTAGTTGAATAAGACTTTGCTTTCATTATGTTATCGGAAGCATAAGTTGGCTTGAAAGAAAGCTTTAGTATTCGTTAGGGTTTCCAGTCAAAATTTTTTGCACAAAAATTGTGCAAAAATTATGCAAAGATTAGGTTATGTTTTGAGTAAAAATTTCACGAAATTTGGATGTTTTTGTGCATTGATGCGCAAAAGCTATTTTGCGCAAATTCTGAAGAAAATCTTGTTATCTGCATATTTAGTTATATCCTGCTATTTTGTGATTTTGAGCTATTTCGTTATTTCGTTAAATTTCGAGAAACAATTCCAAGAAATGATAAGTGAATTCAAAATTAAACCTATCAGAGTTAACTTTACTCCAGCTTGCTTGGTGATCACACATGATGGCCAAATGAGCCCAATTTTCAGGTTTTAGGTCACCTAACCGTACTAACTATTACACCGCTTACAACAATCAATCTCAAGTAGTAACTAAGTTACTCACGAATTAATTAATCATAATCACATTCACTCAGTCCGCTCATGCACACGACTAAGGGGGGGGGGGGCAAGGTGGCATGCCCATCCCTTAAGATGGCTTGCCCCCCCCCCTGTAAGGGCAGGGGGCAAGAAGTAGACCCTGTTTTGGAATCCGTATTAAGGGGGAGCATGCCCCTCCCTTAAAAAGGCTTGCCCCCCCCTGTAGTGGAAACCCTAGTATTCGTTGAATTATTTGTTGAGAAATTGCCTGTGTACCAATTTTATTGGACCGTGTGTCCTTCAGAACCAGGGAGTTAAACCTGTTTGAGATTTTGGACTTTTTGTCCTTTAGAACTGGGAGTTAAGCCTGGTTAAGATTTGAACTGTGTCTCCTTTAAAACTGGGGAGTTTTAAGCCTGGTTGAGATTTGGACTGTGTGTCCTTTAGAACCAGGGTGGTAATCCTAGTTGAGATTTGGACTGTGTGTCCTTTAGAACTGTGGAGTTAAGTCTGGTTGAGATTTGGACTGTGTGTTCTTTAGAACTGGGGAGTTAAGCCTGGTTGAGATTTGAACTGAGTGTCCTTTAGAACTGGGGAGTTAAATCTGGTTGACATTTGAACTATGTGTCCTTTAAAACTGGGGAGTTAAGCCTGGTTGAGATTTGGACTGTGTGCCCTTTAAAACTAGGGTGTTAATCCTAGTTGAGATTTTGACTGTGTGTCCTTTAGAACTGTGGAGTTAAGTCTGGTTGACATTTGGACTGTGTGTCATTCAGAACTGAGGAGTTAAGCCTGGTTGAGATTTGAACTGAGTGTCCTTTAGAACTGGGGAGTTAAATCTGGTTGAGATTTGAACTGTGTGTCCTTTAGAACTGTGGAGTTAAGCCTGGTTGACATTTAAACTATGTGTCCTTTAAAACTGGGGAGTTAAGCCTGGTTGAGATTTGGACTGTGTGACCTTTAAAGCTAGGGAGTTAAGCCTGGTTGAGAATTTGACCTGTGTGTCAATCAGATCATGGGAGTTAATCCTGGTTGAGATATGGCCTGAGTGGCCTTTTGAACATGAGAAGTAAGTCCTGGCCGATATTAATGAGTATACCTGGATGTATTTGTTGTGTGTAAAATGTTACTGAGTAGGTAATTGCTACACTCTCACCCATAGTATATCCTTGATGCACCCCCATAACCTCTGGCAAAATTTGTTTAGTTTTAAATACTTATTATAGAGAAATGAAGTGGTAATTTAAGAAATTAAAGACATCATGGCATCTAACCTAAACATATTAATATTTTTTATGATAAAAGTAAACATTCTTGCTCACTAGGGCAATAGTGGCCCAAGTTTATTGCAATGTCTGCTTATGTTAATCTTCTATAAAAATGTTTTTGAATGTGAGGGGAAATTTAATCTTTATCAAAAATAATGCTGTTTTGCATGTAAATCGGTTTTTAATTTTCTATTATCAGATAAATAGATTAACAGATAGATAGATTTAGACAATGTTAAACAAAATTGCAAGACAGTTTGCTGGAGGATATAGGGTTACGGCTAGGAAGCGCTTTTGGTAAGCGCCTCGCTTCAGCTCAATGTGTGTAAGTATATTGTGGGATGGAGGCTATATGGGTGGGGCACCGAAGGTTAAGTGTCACATGGGCTTACTAGGCGAGCAGCCCAGGCGGCAAGATATCTAGTACCGGCTCGATAGTACAGTACATTATTTTGTACTGGCACAACATATTTCAAATGTCGTCCGCTTTCTTCGAGTATGATAACTCAAATTTTATTTCAATATTTTTTCCGTAGCATAACAATTAGGCGCAACTTCTCTGGGGGGGGGATATAGATGATGGACAAATTAAAATAAATTAAGATTAACTATTTCGCCATACATTATTTCAAAACTTGCAATCTTTTGTTTGCAATTGAATAATTGCACTAAATTGTGTCTGGTTATGTTTTAAATTATTAGTTTTTACAATGATTAAGTCCCCCCCCTTCTAGAATTGCCATTAATAAATTACTCAACGTAAAATTCAGTATCAAGAGCATACTTTTTTTCAATGAATCCGACAGACAATTTTTAGAGAAATATCTTAGTATGAAGCACACCGAAATATTCTGGTACTGTTTCCTCGTCTATACGCAACATCCCCCCTACTGAACTTCTGCAATATCGGACCTACGCCAGACAATTTCTGGGCCGAGCGCTGCAGCCATAAATTTATTTAGCAGCTAACAACCTCGTGCTATTAGGTCGCATGTGTAGTATTGCGTACTTATCGTAGGTCAGAAATGAAGTATGAAGGATTTGCGTAGGTTGAAAAATTGTTTAAACAAGAAAAGTTATGCTATTTTAGGCATAATTTGCACGGCTTTTGCTTAACTGATTTTCAGCGTCATAAAGCGAACTTTTGTTATAAAGAGCCGAACCCCTCAAAATCTTATTCCTTTGGTTTACCCAAGTTCCCCAATCAAAATTTCCATAGTTCTAGAGTTACGATCGGTCAAACAAAATTACAGCTTAATCTATAAATAAGTTACTAACATGACTCATTGTGTGATGGGAAACGTTAATATTCAAGATCAAGCCAGGAGTAACAAATATTTATTTTCATCATTAAACTACTAGTAATCTATCCAAATTTGAAGTAGACTAATGAAAAATGTTGGCTCCTCACAGGCAAACATTGTAACTTTTATTATCTGAAAACAATGTCTTCGCTATATAAATTGTCATTTATGAACGTTAAATGTTCTTATCTGAAAACAATAAATTTAAACTTTAAAAAAATTTATTTCAAAATAAACGAGAGTAGTAAATTTATGGTTATTTTATATGCCTTGACAAAGACAGTACACACTCATTCACGACAGACCACACACTGACACACACTCACACAAGCACAACATATACAGTATACACACACAACACACACACAAACCAAAACCTTCACACACACCCCGAATTTCAAAACTTCAAGAAATTTCCGGAACTTCACATCCAACCCTGCATCTTCCTTTCACTGAACCAATTTAATTAAACATTTGTAGTCTAAAATACTAAA